>NW_027125618.1:0-137140 GCF_004936735.1 Cryptosporidium sp. chipmunk genotype I
AAAAAAAACCTATTTCAAAAATCAAATTATTTTCTCCAAATTTAACATAAATTCTTAACCTTTTTGCCGTTATATATTTTAAGGTTAATCTCATATCTTAATTTTTGAATGACACATTTTGACTAAAATTAAAGTTGGAAAATGTTCAATAAAGAACATCTTAATTCAAATTTTCAATTTACTAAATTTTAACAATCATCTTATTTATGTTAAAATCATGGTAATCTATTAAAATATTAAAATTTCATTTTCAACAACGTAAGAATCTTTAATAAGAAACTAATTTTTGTTATTTTCATAGATTTAAATGTTAATCTCTTATAGGGAAATAAATGATCAGAAGTATTCAACTTAATGCTTTATAATTATAAACATAATGTGTTAAAGTAAAGAGTAAAGCTTATTATGATATAAGATCTTTGAAATAAAATCATAATAAACGTACGATTAATAAATAATTATTAACTTTTCTACTTTTATTGCACAAACATTTCCATGATTTAAATCTTTTTTTCGCGAAAAAGTTTCGTTGCAAATAGTTTTTTTTTCTGGCAAGAATTAGAAAATTAGTTTAATAATTTAAGCAAAATTGAATGATAAAATTTATTAAAAGTCAACCAAAAACATTACTTTAATAGTTGCTGTAATAAAAAAAGTTTTGAAAAAAAAATTTAATATGAATTTACCAGATAGAGCCTTAAAACCTGCGTTAAAACATCTCCAAATAAAAAATATAGTTTTATCCGAAAATAGATTTAATTGCAAATAACTTTTGATTTATTATTTCTTAAACAATAATAACAATTTTACAAATCTTGGGTTTTTTAAACCAATGTGACTTGATTATAAACGATTTAATTCCAGATTATAATTTCGTTATTTAAACATTCAATGATTAACTTTAGAATATTCAAAAACTAAGAAATATCCCAAATTACATGGTAGACCGAATTTAAGGGAAGTACTGTGGTAATTGTATTTAAATAAAAATAGCCAAAGATTTACGGGTTAATAGAACTTAATAACCCTTTTCGAGAAACGAAAGAACGTCACTTAGTATGGGTTCTACGTCCTCATTTGAACATATTAGCCATTATTTTTGAATTTATAGCCTAATTTACTTTCATCATATTATTGGGTGAATGTAAAAGCTAATACATAACTCGAATAATGGGGCAAGAGATAAAACGAAAAGTATTATATTGTCAGGAAGACTTGAAATAAGCCAAATAATCGTCTTGTTTTTGATATAAATGCAAAGATTAAGGCAAAAACTTATAATAGGGATAATTGAAAGCCAAGATATAACTAATGTCTTTTGAAATGAAATATTACAATGGTAGAATGGATAAAAGATTGGTGAGATAGTAACAAAGCAACTGCTGATATTGTAGTAGCCCAGTACAGTAACAGGAATAAACAGAAAACAATATGACGGAGGCTCAATTACTTCCATTCCAATACATGAAAAAAAATGGCCAGCTGTGTACATAGTCAAATACACCGACAATGTCGAACAAATTAGATCAGAAATTTCACTTTTGAAAATGCTGTTTCCCTGTAAATAGATAAAGCTCCATATAACAGAAATCATTATCAAAAGTACATAAGTTTCCATTAAATACTCTTTGAATGCAAATGATCCTACTGATAGAGTTAATATAATAATGCTCGCAAACATAAAAAATTTGAAAATGCAAGAATCGCTAACATAAAGAAAATTTAATAAATAAACCACGCAAATAGAAGAAATAATACATTTGATGATTGAGTAAGTACCAATAGTTAGTTTTACTTTATCTGAATTATTAAATTCAACTACATGTTTCTCAATAAGTACTCCTTTCTCCAAGTTGGAATCAAAGTTTGATGATGACGACATAAATCTTTTAAATTCCATTATGCTGCCTTTACTTGGGATAGATATGTCAACAAATGGAGAGAAAAATAACATTGCCAAGTAAGCAAGCAGAAAAAATGATAAAAATCCAGGCTTTATTATTGAAAATATGATATTTGGGCTCATCCCCAAATGCGTTCCTGATGGGTACTTTAAAACTCCAATAAAATTAAGTAGAGTTGATAGTAATATATAAATGATTCCAGGGGTTGCCATATACTTAAATGTATTCCTTCTAACTTTAAAACTTTTTTTCTCTAAAACTGTTAAATAATAGTTTTGAGAACCCAATAGAAACATATATAATGGAATTGCAATGTTTAAGGTGTGTGCTATTGAAGTGCCAAGTATAGAATCTGATTGCTCCACTACAGGTAACAAACTTGCCCCATTTTTATTATAACAAAAAATGTGCGCAGCAATAATTATCCACTTACAAACTCCAATTATTATTCCAGCAGTAAAGTAGTTGTAAATAAATTTTTCCGAAAGTTCTTCATCTATACTCCCAGCTTTCACTGAATTTTCTTCCATAGTCGTATTTATTCAACAAGCGTTAAATTTGGAATTTGCCTGCGTTAGAAGCTTAGACAATATCGTGACAATAGCGGGAAACAATTAACCGTTTTTTTCTAATATTTTAGTTAGAGCTTATTTTCCCTTATTTTTCTGACAAATTTATCGAATACAAATTGGGCTCAATCTTTTGAATTGTTCTATAGTTTGCTGTATAATCCATTTTCCACCTGTCTTGCTCTTTCGTATATAAATAAAATCATAGTTACCGAGATAATAAGAATATATGGAATTTTTTCAAGTATAATTTTTACTTTACGTTTAATTGAGCACTTGCGAAAAAATCTGAAAACAATTGAAATTGTGAATATAATCCCTATCCATGATGAAATTATGGTTCTAGTTTGGTCACCTTCTTGGAAAGAAATTGGGAAAATGAGAGGTGAATACATTAATGTTCGATTAGGAATACTTAAAAAATTATATAATATTGGAATAAGAAGCAATAAGTCCAAATAATATTTTTGTATTCTTAATATAGAGTCAGAAAATGCCATCGTAAAGCCAGTGAAATAGTAAATAAGAAAAAGAAAAAATGTATTAAAGAAAACAGTTCCATTATTGAAAGCTAATTTGGAGATTCCAGAAGTCAAGTATGCATAAAGTGATATATACGCAATGTTCATGAAAATGCAAATTCCACTTATACTCATTTCTTTTTGAATAAATTTTAGTGAGTAGATCAAGAATATACTTAAGTAAAAAAAAGTATATATAATATATACGTGAGCACCATATGAAAAATAAAAAAAAATATTAATTATTAAAAAGTAAATTATTATGTTGGAAATAATGTATGGAAGGTTTGAATTACTTGAATTGTAGTTTATATAATAATTTTGATTCAATGCAAATCTTTTTGAGATTTCATTTTCCGAGAAATCTTTATCAACTCTTGCAATCAAATCAGAGCTAGAAATTATCCCATATTCATATTCAACATAACTTTCGTGGTAATTATAACATTTTTTTATAATACAAATAACTGGATACATAACCATTGCAACCAGAAAATGATAAATAAAAATAGATATTAATCCCAGTCGATAAGGAACTGACCAAGACCAATTTTCATCTGGGATAGGAATACTGCTTTGTGTAGCTGGCTCTAATTTATCGAAGTTTTTTATGATAAATATCAAAAGCCCATAAACAAATCCTGGAAGTAAATATTTCATGTGATAATTTAGGTAGTATTGAAAGTTGAAAATCCCAATTTTTACTAATTTCCATCCATGAGAATAGAAATATAAGGGAACTGCAATGTTAAGTAAATCCACTGTATAGTAACTTAGAAAAGCGCCTCTATCGATAGCTACTGGGAATATAACGCCATTAAACACAACAGTGTGTGAACAGTGAAAAAGAAAAATGGTCCACAAAGAAATTCCGACTTGTATAGTTAGCTGAAGTTCAAGGAAATCTTCTAATGATTCGTCTTTTTTAGTCTCTTCTATATAAATATTTGAATTCATTTTGAATCATTTTAAAATTTGATATTTCTAGTATTTATAGCTCAATTTTATCTTTTGTTCAATTTTTTGCATGATCGACTTAAACTTACAATGAAAAGATTTTAAAATGAAAATGCAGCTACCTAGATTATTAAATTATATAAAATATTTGATTATCTGATTTAATCTTTTATACACTGGAGGATGAAATAATTATGAATTACTGCCCAATATTGTTTAAATTTATTCACTAATAAAAAATTTATTTTTCTTTTTAGCCTCAATGCATGCTTTACCGCTAAAACTGCATGATCTTTTTAGTAATTTTTAAGAAATTAATATTGAAAAATAATAAAATGAGAAATTTTATTGGTACTTAACATTAATCTGATATATTTGAGCTTTAATATATGACTTAATCTAGAGTTTGGTCTTAATACTAAAATGGAAAATTTTAATTCAATTCCGGCAGTTAATTATCGTGGGAATTATCCTGGACAGAGTTTTAGAGAAACTAATTTTGACGAAGAATATGATAGCTCTGAATCAGAATTTTCATTTCCTGTTACAGGATCTACTAACTCAGCTAATATTAAAACACCAGGGAAGAATAAAACTTTTAATGGAAGAGAAAAGGAAAAGGCGAAAAGATATTATATACAATCAACACTAGAGGTAAATATTGATAATCAATACCCTGTGGATAATATAGAAATGTATAGACAAAAGATTTTTCCATTTCAGCTATCTCCAAATATTTCTCTTATAGCACCAGAAGAAAAAAACGGAAATAAATCTAGAATTTATAAAATTTGGAAAGCTTTGTCGAACTCTGAACCATCAATTATAGGTATTGTAAGAGGCAAAGGTTTTGTTTATACTCTTCCAGAAACTATAGATTTACTATTATATATTGTTTTTTCCTTCTTATTTATGATGGCTATTCTTTTTTTTAATTCTTCAGGAAATGTTAAACATTCAATTCATAATATGCTATCACATCAAACTTTTAATTTTCAATCTTCATTAGCATCCGAGTGTCTTGGCATGCCCGATGAAAATGGTGTAAGCAGCTATGATCAAATTTACTCAAAAAAATTTATGCAATACATTACAACACCTGATAAAGACATTTTTTTTAATTCACTTAATAACAACGTTGTATTTCCATGTGGAAGAGGGACAATTAAGGATGTGGCTACTATTGCAGATTATTTGAGATGGATTGCAATAGTATTATTTCCTTCATTTATTAATATTAGAGGTACAATGAATTCAGCACTTACAAGCCAAATTAAAATTTCAACACAGTTTAATAATGGAACAGAATCTGAGTTAGAATATGTTCATGATAAAGGAGTTTTAAAAGGAAATAATATGTATATCTATCCATATGATACAGAGTCTGCCCTCGAATTTTTGGATTATATTGTAGAATTGAATTATTTTAATAGATCAGAGGTTTCAAGTATTAATACTCGTTTTTTCGCTTATAATCCTTTTGTTGGGATAAAAACATCGGTATTAATTAGTCTTGAAGACTCTAAAATTACTGGTTACTATAATTCAAACCTTGATGTTAAATCTCTATTGATACATACAAATTCATATTCATATTTATTTATGGTTCTTGGAATGATTTCGGGGTTCTTTGGTTTCTTCAGATTTTTTACACACAAAGATGTAATATTATCTCCAATTATGACCATAAAAAGTTCTATGAACAGAATGTTTGCGCTACTATCTTCTATATTAGTAATCACTTCTGTAGTTACATATATGTGTATTTTTATTCCAATAAATTGGTTATGGACTGAAGATTCTTCGCTGCAATACTCTAATATGTTATCATTACATGATGATCAATTGGATGAAAATTTTACAGAACAATCAACTCACTTCGAATACTTAGCTACCTGCGATACTATATTTAGAATTTCAGGTAGTACAAGTTTAATATTTGCTCTTTGGGAGTTTTTTTGGTTCCTTTCGGTTAAAATATCTCGCAAGCATGCTACCTCGATTACTGTTGTTGTAAAAAAAGTAACCTTTCCTATACTATTTGGAGCTATGATGATTGTATTTTTTTTCTCCAGTTATGGATTAGTCGGTTTAATTTTGCTAGGGGAATACACATCTATGTATTCTACGGTTAAGTCTATATTATTCCACATGTTATTGTTAATTGCAGGAAAAGCAGATGAGATTTGGATTTTAGTAAATGAAACAGGTATATATACTGGGATTTTTTTTGTACCTATCATTTGTATTTTCGGAATTATTTTGCCCAGTTATGTTTATGCTTTGTTTTGCCATATATATAATTCTACAATAGATACAGTTGAATGGTGTTGGGACAATTGCAGCAGGGAAATTGAAACAAAAATCCAATCTTCTCCATGGTATATAGAAGAGAGCTCAATTTATGAAAAAAACACTCAAGAAAACGGCTTATCTAGTCAGAAAATTAACGAATTAAAAATGATAAATAGCAATGAGTCTCAAGAAGTAAATATAAACAGATATCGAAGTAGTCAGATGAACGATTTACTTTTTGTTAGAGATAGATATTCAAATTTCATGGCTCAGTCTACAACCTTTGAAAAATTGTTCGATATTTTTTTTTCTAGAAAAAAATATTTAACTTTTAAGCAAAAGAAAGAACTTGAAATGAGTAAATTTGATTCATACGAACAAACCAGAAAAATAGCAAGCTTACATGGAAACAGCGTTAATAACTTGGATAAATCTTCGTCAAGTTCCGCAAACAATAATGAGGCAAACGAAAGAAGTTCCATTATTAAACAACAAAGTCAAAGCGAAGTTTTACAGGGAAGTGAATATTATACACTTGTTACGAAGTCGATACATGAGTATTATTGGTCCATTTTCAATTCTGGTAAAACGATTTTTTCAAATCCAGGGACAGTCTCAAATTATGGAAATAATATCTCAAGTACCAGTCAACAGTTAATGTATAGAATGGTTGGTACAATGGAATCTTCTGTTGATATGACACAGTTCCTAATTTCTAAGAATAGAGACTCAGATTACTCAGATTCGATCGGCTTAAATGATCAAAATGGACTTCCTCTTTTAGTCGGCAATGTAATGGCTGCCTCACCATGTCCAAATATGGAAAATTTACTGACTTTTACAGAAAAAATCAACAGAATAGGAGAGAGTATCTGGTTTGGAGTTTTGTTGTTTTTTATTTTAATAGCATTAATAGTTTCGAGCATTTTTGAGTTTAGAAAACAAATTTACGGTGATTTAATTAATACAGTTTCTTGGAATCAATTTTATACTGATATTAACATAAATATGATGAAGCCAATTTACGCAAAGGTAGAGCTCGATTCTATTGAATTAGGAACTCCGACAAAGTTTATTCAAAGTCCCGTTACGCTAAATTTATTGACTTCTGAAACCCCAAATGAAATAGCATATTGGATTTCAATGGCATCATCAAGACTGATATTCAACTCATCATCAGAATATCAATATAAGGTGCTATTTCCGAATATCAAAAATGATATAACTGAACCTAAGATATTATTTAATCAAAATTTACTTTATGGTGAGCAAGGCCAGGCAGGCATTACGTTAAGAGCCATTACAGTAACTGAAGATAGGTCTGTTGACCAATATATTCATGGATCTAGTTCTGCTGACGAATTATTTAAGTTTTCAGGAATTACAGAAAGATTTTTTTCTTCATATAGTGATGATGACAAAAAACTTTCCGAAGATTTGAATATGAAATTCATAGATAAAACAATTAACGGCTATCCGTTTTTTTACACTAAAACAATCGTTCCGGATGATTTTTCATCCTACTTTGAAAATATTTATTCAGACATTTATGAATTATTACATTATCCAAAATTAGTATATTTGGAGATTTTGCTGCCATCGTTACTTATAGAAGATCAAATTTTTAACTATGTAAGAATCATTGTAACTAGAGATTTAACAGGTAGGGTTAATAAAGAACCTTTAAATGTTTTACTGAGTACAATAAATAGTCAATTTGATTCATACTTGAAACTTTCAATTGAAATTGCAATATTCTTATTAACAATCGCTTATATAGTCGTTTTTTCTTTGGAATGCAAGAAATTTACAAAGATATACAGAAATTCTCCTGAATCTACTGGAAGAAGAGCAAGGTCAGCAGTTTTCTGTTTCTTTAACTACATCTTTACGGATATATCGCGAGCTCATGACTTAGTCATAATTATAATGATTATTATTCGATCAGCAGTTTATTTGTCAATAATTTATTATAAAATGGTATTATTTCAATCGAAAATTGACACTAGTGACTTTGATATGGTATATGAACTATCAGTCCAATTTTCGTATATTAATGTTGCAATAATTTGGTTTTTTATTTTGCGATTATTTGGACAGTTTTCTTCTATTTCAAGCAATTTCAGGTTCCTTGCATTCTCTTATAAACGTTCATTATTGCCTCTGTTTTTAATATTTATATTCTTGGCTTTGCAATTTATTGGACTCTCAATTATGATTTTTATTAACTTTTCAAGCTGCAACGATGATTACTCTACTTTATTTGGAGTAATTTCTTCCACAATTAATTTATTTGTTGGGAACTTTGACTTTTATGATGCATATAATTGTTCCAGCAATCTAACTACTGGTATACTACTTCCACTTCTTATTGCAATTTATTATATTATTATGCCAGTTCATACTGTTGTTATATTAAGAAGCCTTTGGCTTTCAAAAAAAGAATCTACAGATATTGACAGAATTTTCAAGATAGTAGCTGAAAGTAGAAATAAAAAAAACTCTGAAGAGTATAGAAAGTATATTAAACATATAACTGGTATGAGCGCACAGATTAGCGAACGTGAAATATGGGATTATGCTGGGATAGATTATGATGAAGATGATCCAATAGATAGAAAGATGTATGAACAAAAGTATGAAAAGAGCGTTTCAAAGGCTGAAATAGTTCCTCCGAAAATCGCAGAACTTACCGATGAACAATGGGATGCATCGCCCGACTTCATAAAGGAATGGGCGGAGTATGAAGCAGAGAGTTTTATAGATAGATTTAGATGTTTGGAAAACGAGTTTAAAATGAGCACAAGCTCGACTGGTTATTATTCGCAGTTTGTCTCCAAATGGGAGAGCTCCGTTTATAAAGAGTTACAGCTCCTCGAGGTTACAACAAACGAAGCAGAACAGCTTCTAAAAAGGTTGCAGAGGGCTATAAAGGGAGCTGCAAGTAGATTAAGAATTAATCAGGCACTTCAGACAAATAATCTAGAAGCTGCAATTAGAGAAAAAGAAGAAGAAAGAGAATCAAAAAGAGAGTTACTTAAGTCTAGAAAAAATAGAAATATTTATAATTAAATTTGCAGAAAATATAATTTGAAATAAGAGATCTAGTTAAAGAAAAAATTAACCATTAATAATTACTCTATTTGAAAGTATATGATTAATTTTTAAGTTAGTTAAGCAAAAAATCAAATTAAAAACTGGAATTCAAACGTTTGTTTGCATCTAAAATTCTTTTATTTGTTTCATCAATTAATTAAACATTTAAATCAATTATATTAATCGAAATTTTGATTAAATAAACCCTTAAAAAACTATAAGTTCTATTTAGTTTTTAATTTCTCCTTATTTTTTCTCGAGAAAACAGTTTGTATTCCGAGAACAGCGAATATCGCAGAAACACAAAGCCACTGACCAAGAGATAGTTTATGCCCAAAAATAACAACCGAAACCAAAACAGTGAAAAACTTTCTAGTTGTAGTAATTATTGCCAAATATAGAGAACCAAATCTAATGAGCGATTGAAATATAAAAAATTGCCCACATGTACCTGTTAAAGAAAGTGCAAGTATATAATACGGAGTTGAAGGGAATCTAGAAATAAATAAATAAGGCTCCTGCCCTTCGAAGATTAAAGATAAGATGCCACATAGTACCATTGCAAATAAATTAGTATAAAACATCAGAACATTGGATGTGACATTGTATTTTTTAATAAGTTTATCTTGTCTTGGGCCAGTGAGTCCATCGCATAATAGAGATATTCCAAGAAGTGATACTCCCGAAAGTGTTTGAACTGTTCCTACCTTATTAGTCTTTATTTGCATCATGTTAAAACAAGAAAGGGATACAGTGATAACTATCACGGCTAAGTAGTCATACCAAGGATATTTAGTTTTGAAATACAAGGTTCCAATTGCAATAATTGGAACACATTTTGCAGACTTGACAAGAACTTGAGTCGGGTAGTTGACCTTCCCTAATGCGAGGTTTGTTAGAACCATTGCAGTTAGATATGTTACTGAAGTTAACAAAATTTGGAAAATGCATTCAAATGATAAATTGAATACTGATATTTTGTTGGAACTATTAGAGTTCTTACTTTTACCAAAAGTGTTTTCTTTTTCTGGCCTGGCTCTCCAATTTTCTATTTGGATAATTCCAAGGCTTACAATTGTGTTTACCAAGCAAAAGCAAAATACCAAAAATAGACTATAGTTGAAGTTATCACCAACTCTTTTATCTCCCAATGCATGGATTCGTTCCTGCACAATTCCATACAAAATAAAGAAAAAGTAAATACCAGTCACGCAGAAAGCTCCTATTATTGTATCACTCATTTCTACAAAAAAAAAAAACAATTACAAACTAATAATATTTGAAAAGAAATTCATGCCAATTTCAAGGCGGTAATCTTTTGTCTTGATTTTTCACTAATATCAAGTTTGGAATTCAAAAAGGTGCAAACATCATTAAAAATTAAATTGCTTCAAAAAAAATCATACAGACATATTGGTTTATTTCAAAAAGAGAAACGATCCATAAATATTGAGAAGACAATTTACAAAGATTTTGTAAACATTTAAAAGATAAATAAATACCCCACATCAAGACAGCCGGCGGGAGAAAGTTGGCGGTCTGGTTTTTGATTTATGTTATTTGGATGCAAAAAGTATGTAAATAAAAATGAGCACCAACAACGGTAAGGAGGTTAGCGTTGAGGATAGTCCAGAATCAAAGTTTTTAGTTGAGGGGAATGTGGATCTAACAAAGTCGTGCCTTTGGTCAATCTTAGAGCGTTATTATAAGACTGTATCAATAGATGCATGGCGAAAAAACCAAGTCCCAAGCTTCATAACATCAAATAGTCGTCTTGCCAGTGGATATGCGAGACTGATACACAGTTTTATAATGGATCAGAACCCAATTGGAACTCCATTTAAAAAAATTTACATTGTTGAGATTGGTGGTGGCCATGGAAGATTTACGTTTTTACTTTTAAGAGCTTTAGAAAGATATTCGCCTGTTTGGAAAGACCTTGGCTACAGTGATGTACCTTTTAAGTATATATTTACTGATGCAAGTGATGCAAGTTTTTCGTTTTTAACAAGAGAATCTAGTGCGTTGATTCCATATATACAAAAAGGCTGGCTTGAATTTGCATGTTATAATGGTAACAACTCTGAACCAAGTGATATTAAATTTGGGTTTAAAAAACAAGAAAATATTCCACTAGAATCAGGCATAGCACTGGTATGTAATTATGTTTTGGATTCGCTTTTGACTGATGCGATTGCAATAAGCAAGGACAAAGTAATTTCTAAAGCTACCGTTTCTGTCTATTCCTCACAAGTTGAAGAAGACTTAACACACCCAAGCATTGCTGATAGAATGACCCTTTCATGGTCGTGGAAAGAAATATTAGATGAAGATTTCTTGTCCACTGCACACTCAGAAAACAAAGTTTGTAATACATATGATAAAACAGAAAAAACTCAAGAATCAGAATACTTAACAACAAAAGAACTGCTGCTACTAAAGTATTCTCAGTATGATTATTCTCTTTGTGATGTAATAAAATCCTATCTTAACCTTGACAGAGAAATGTCTTTTGTACTCCCGCTTGGAGCTATAAAAATGCTTAGACGTTTTTATCAACACTCTCTCGGAAATATATGTGTTTTAATAGGGGACAAAGGGTATCCTGATGATACTGAGTTTATTTCAATCAAACCTCCTCATATTGCTGTGCATGGATGTATGAGTTTTATGGTAAATTTGGATGCTATAAAAAAATATTTCTGTAATTTAGGTGGTAGTTGTCTTGCTACAAGATATAAGGACACATTCCAAATTACCTGTATTCTTGGAAAAAAAAAGTCCTCATTTCCCAGAGTTGTCGCATCGTTTATTGATAGCCAGGAAGATTTGGTTCCAGATAATTTATTAAGTATTCAAAGAGGTTTTGAACAGCTTGGCTCAAATTCAGGCTCTTTTTCAAATGGATTAAAACCATATTTAGGGGTATTAAGATATAGTCTACACGACCCATTCATATTATGGGTATTGCGTAACGGAATTCTTGCTAATATTGGAGACCTTAATGTTAGACAAAGAGAAGATATCATTTTTGATTTGCGTAGTGTTTATCAAAATATTTATCCACTCGAGACAAATATTGATGTATTCGACCTATTGGCACAAATATGCTTAAAGGGTGGCTTTGTAAATGATGCAATATTTTACTATGGTGAAAGCTTGCGTTGTTGCCCAGAAATGATACATCCATCGACTTATGTAAACCTTGCAAAGTGTTATCAATCACAAAGAAACTGGAAAAAAGCTTTTCATTTTTGCAACGAAGCGCTAAAATTGGATCCTAATTATCCCCCAGCACTCGAGTTTAATTCAGAATACCTTAATTCATCAAAAAGACTTAATTATGTCATTATTGGATGTTATAGCTCATGGATTTTCACAGATGTAATCCCAACTATACAATTTGATGCAATGTACAATTGTATTGGCGTAGTACCTAGTAAGTCAACAATAGAAAATGCTAAGAAGGCATTCGATCACTTACAGGCAATTTTTTCCTGTAATCAAGAGAACGAGGTTTTTTCTAGCTCACCACCCAAGTTTTTCCTTGAAGAAACTTCTGAAAATTCTTCTCTTGCAGACGCAATTGCAGATGTATTTTATAGCAACCCACAGATTGAGGCAGTAGTTCTTGATGTACCTCCTGATATTCTTAAACCTTGTATGAATGTTATTTGGGAATTCAACAAACATGTGATGACTAGATCTCCAACTGCTAGAGATGTTGTAACTGCTTCTGAAATTCTCTCCAAAAAACCTCCCAGATCACTTTGGTTTGATTATGCACCATTTAAATTTGAGACGGCTTTGTTGCAAGTATTTAATATAATTAAACAACACGGCAGGCTTTATGCAATTAATTGTAAATACGATCTCCCTTCAGAAACTCCAATTAATTCAGAAGGATATAAAAATGATGAGTTGGTAGCAAGGTTAATCCACTCACTTTCTGCCATTTATATTGCAATTGATGGAACTTTAGACTGGGTCTTTTGCCCATCTACAGATAAAGATCATGATAAAAAAACGCTATTTTGTGGATGGAGCTCTCCATTATGGTCACAAGTTGATCCAGGAAAAAGAAATAGAACCCCTTCCGAAAGGGCTCCAATAAAGCCTGCATCGAATAAAAGTGATGAAATACACTGCACTATTTCAACAGAATTTGTAACTTGGGACAAGACATTTATACAATTTGATTTTCATTGTGATAACTGTACATTAAGTCTCAGAAAAGAAGGCCCAATTTGGATTCTCCTCATTAGAACCTCTAAAGGAAGATATGAATCTAAAATTCAATGTGTTGGATTGCAGACAGCAAATGAAAGATTCAGAAAGCTATGTAAAGATTATAACCCTGACCAATACAATATTAAAGATTCAATTGGCTTCTCCGCGTGGTGGGATGCTATTGAAAAATCTAAGCAAAGCCCAATCCATTTTTCCTATAAATAGAGAAAACTTGTCTTAATTAAAATGAAGTTATATCTTTAATTTATTATTCATATCCGACCGCATTTCAATCAATTTGTCTAACTCCCCAGACCCTCTTGCATGCATTCTTGTCCCAATTTTGCATTCAGATGGTATCGTAAATTTGTAATAAATTAATAAAATATTACTTAGAATTAATGTATTAAAAATTAGAAATAGATAGCTAATTATGTATTAATTAATTAGGATTGACTGTTTCAAGAGAATAATTACTCTTGTGTAATGATTATTGAATATGATTCAAAGATTAATTTGGAATTCTATTGGTTTTACTACTGGAGATAGAGAGCAGGATGCTTCCTCTATGGATGATTATGAATATTTGGAAATAATAGGAGAAGGGACATATGGGGTGGTTTATAAATGCAAGTGTAAGCAGTCAGGAGAACTTTTTGCAGTAAAAACGTTCAGAAATGCTACTAATGAATTTTCAACAACAACTCTTAGAGAAATATCAATATTACGTGAGATAAGTCACCCTAATATTGTTAGTGTTCAGGATGTAATACTTTCATCGAAGGGTGTTAATATAGTATTTGAGTTTTTTCCTTATGATCTTAAACGCTACCTTTCTATGTTCCCTGACAAAGTTCCACCTTTAAAGTTTGTAAAACATATAATTTTTGAAATATTAAGAGGTATATTCCATTTACATATGTACAGAATTATTCATCGTGATTTAAAGCCCCAAAATATTCTGATTTCGTGCGACAGAAATCTTCCAGATGTCAAAATTGCAGATTTTGGGCTTTCCAGAATCCTATCTACTCCTTTCAAAACATTAACTAGAGAAGTTGTCACACTTTGGTACAGAGCACCAGAAATACTTTTGGGTAATAAGAATTATTCTAGTTCCATAGATATATGGAGTGTTGGTTGTATATTTATCGAACTATTAATTGGTAGACCAATATTTTCCGGAGACAGTGAAGTTTCAACTCTTTTTAAGATATTTAAAACACTGGGAACTCCTAATTCTAAAGTTTATAGTAACATTAATTCTCTTCCAAACTACAGCCCCGATTGGCCTAAGTGGGAAATAGATGAGAATTGGGTTGATAACCAAATATGTATGTACTCTCCAACTAAACAATATTTATTGGAAACAGACGCAAAGAATTTAATAAAAATGTAAGTTTATTTTATTATAATAAATCAATTAATTTATTTTAAAAACTTTAAATAAGGATGTTAATGTATGATCCAAGTAGAAGAATTAATGCATTTGACGCATTGAATAACAGATGGTTTGATGAAATTAGAAACAATACTTTCTAATCTTGTAAAAACATTTCTAATTCTAACTATAATTAAAAAACATTGCATAATTACTAAAATCTAATAAGGCTTGCAATATACAGAAAGACCAGAGCAAAGCCAACTAGGGCGAGGCGGATCTGGAACACAAACAACGTCTCCATAACTCTCACTTTCCAACTCAACAAGCGCTTCATCATATTGAGAGCCATCACAACGTTGCAAAAGCTCAATTCCACCACTTGCTCTGTTAAATCTAGAAGCTATTAGTGAAGATCCATCCAAACCTTTAAACGGAGCAACCAAATTTTCAGGGTTGCATGCATTTGCTTGGGCACCAAATAATCTCTTTAATATTAAATGCGGTTTTACGGAAATCTTAATTCTTTTTTGATTTGGAGTTTGCCTTTGCAGTGGAACTTGTGCATTATTTATCATTTTTTGGGTTACTCCTTTATGTACAATCCAACAAGAATCAGCAGAAGATAGTCTTGCAACTCGCCTTTCTATACATGCAAGTTCATAGTTTGTGTATGATCCTTGGTAAATAGAAGTAGATTCAATTCCACCTTTGTCTGTACATACAGAATCTTCTGTGATTTGATACCTTGAATCATCTCCTGAAAATTCACAATTTTCAAAGTTGGTAATATGGCCCCAATTATATGGTGCCTTCGAAAATAAATGCATTTAGAACATTGAAAGTAAAATAACTTACCTGAGCATGTTTTACAAACTTCCAACACCATCTTCGGCCAGGGTTTCCAGGATCTGAAAGATCCCTTAATCTTTCATATATTGTTAATTCGTTTTCAGGTTTTGGTGGTATTCCTCCTATATAATAAGTATCGCCTACATAAAAAACCTCCGCTGTAACTCCATTCAGATCAACATTAATTCTTTTTTGTGATTCTTCAGACAAAGCCTTAACATATGCTACAATGATATCATTTGGAACAATGTATCGGTCTAAAGCTTCGGTTAATGTAATTTTACCATTCTGCAACTCTTCAATGACATTGGGTGTAATTCTCAGTTTTTCGAAACATAGTATGCATTCAACAGAAATATTGACTAGAAAAGCAATAAATAATATAAAAAATTTATTAATTTGCATTTTTATAAGAAATTATTTATGGGTGAGAATAATTCACACAATTGGATTTAATTTTGTGAAAAAAATATTTTAATATTTTTTTAAATATTTCCTTGATTGCCCTTGTTTGATGTAATTATAACAGCGTGCAAAAATTAATAGCAATGAAATTTAAACTAAATAGAAATATTTAGTATCGAATTCAAAGAATAGAAATCTGAATCAGAAGATCCTAAACAGAAATCACGCCTCGAAACCAACTCATCTTTATAATTATATGAATCGACAAATTTCTTTATGTATTGATTTGAGAGGTGTTTTTTATTAGTTATGTAGAGAAATCCCTTGGAGTTTTGGCATTTTATATTAGAATCAATATAATGTGACTTAATACATTGATCTAGAAGGCAAATAGCTTGAGTAATTTGATCTGAATTCCAGTAGTGGTTTAGAACAGCTGATTTCAAAAGAATTGGAATTGCCCCATCACCAAGTATTCTTTCTAGGCTTTCAATCAGCTTTTCCAAATACAAAAAAATTAAATCAATTGAATTGTAATGGCTCAATAATTCAAATTTTACTTGGAACAAAGCAATATATTTGTTTATTAGTGTTGATATTTCTAGGTGAAGCCTTAAAAACGAAATTTTTGAATTATGGTCTTCCAGATAATAAGAGAACAAAGTTAGTAATTTTGGGAAAAGAACACTAGAAACTGAAAAGTCACCTAAACTCCTGATTCCACAAACAACCCCGTATAATGATGCAATTTGAAGACAATTCCCATTCATCAAATTACTGATACGAATATCCAATAGTTTTTTAAATTCACTACTTAAATACTCAAGGACTTTTGCTGTTCCAATTGGTAGATGGTGAGAACAATTTTCGAGAATATTTTCTAATAAAACACTTGCGTCAAGCCTGGCATTTAAATTATCAACAAGAAATAATTCTGAAACTTTCAAATTTGAGTTGGAAAGGACTTCCTTTATTGGGCATGAAACCATTATTCTTATTAATGACTCGATTATTTTATGTATATAATATGTCGTTTTTGAGCAATGAGGATTTCTAATGATAGATCTGCAGATTCTTAATAATAGTCTGAGAGTTCCTAATTTTGGAAATTCTCCTTTTTTCTCAAATTGGGTACATATAACTTTAGTGTTATAGTTGAAGTAATAAACTAAATATGGTAGTAGTGGTTCAAAATCAGTGTTGGTCTCTACTATATGAAAAATATCATTTAACTTTTGGAGCAGTTCTATTTTTTGTCGGAATTCTTTGGAATGAATTTTGTTATTTTCTATACAGCTATCATGGCGATTAAAACAATCAATATATTGATTTTGAGCTGATTTAAGTAAGTTAGAAGAGTTTAATCCTTCAATTACCGAGAATACAGAACTTAATGTATCAGTATCTTTCTCAGAAAGTCCGTAAGTATTAGCAAAATTATTAATAATCAATGCTCTTTGTTCAATGTTTGAATTTAAAAGGTTTAACGGCAAATTGCAAGACGAATACAGTTCCTCCATTCCACGCAAGAAAATTCTGTTCATGTAACTTAAAAATTCCCTTTGTTCCTCTGAAAGGAAGCCCTCAACAGCTTTGTTGATAACAACCTTAAAATTGTCATAATTTTCACTGAAATTTACGTCAAAATTCATCTCTCCTTTTATAAATTTAGAGTTTTCCTCAATATTATTATAAATATTCTTTATAAATTTTGTGTCGTTTTCAGAATTAAAAACGAACTTTCCTTCTACAGCTAGCCAATGTAAATGAATAGTTAATTTTTCTATGTTTTTCCCATCTAGATCTTTGATAATATTATGTAAAATTTCTTTATTATTATCTCTTTTGATAGTTTTTAATGTAGAGGTTATGCTTTCATTTTTATCAGGAAAAGAAAAGCACGGAATATATCTTATTGATCTTTCAGGTAAATTATAAAAGACTTCTGCATTTGTTTCAACAATAACCTGATCATTATTTTCGTTTTGACTTTTAGAAATAAAATAGCTTCTAGGAAGTTTTTCCAAACTCCAAATGAGATGTTTAGACCCACATATATATCTCATTGCGCTATTAATGTCTCCAAGTGAAATGAATGGTAGCTGTGTATTTTCCTTTAAGTTACCTGAGTTACAACTCCCTCTATGATAAGCTAATTTTATTGCCTCTTCAATTATTTGTCTTAATTTAAACTCTACTGCCTGAACAATGAGAGAAGCAGCATGATTAGAAATCGAATCACAGCAAATTTGCTTAGAAAGAGGATAAACAAAGTCATAGACTGAAAATATTCCAGTATTTTCTATAAAGTCTTTACTTCTCCCATTTTCATTATATTCATCCACATCTTTTTTTTGTTTCTTTCTAAGAATCAGATTATTTTCTGTTTGATAAACTCCAGCGTCAAGACTACCATTTAGCGAAAATTGACTATAATCAGAAGTTTCAGTTTTTCTCAACATTTTTTTAATTTTTTTTCAGTCCTGACAAAGGTTAAATGATTGTAAATCGTTGGCGCCAACGTTTTACGATCATTTTAAATGGATTTTACATAAAATTATATGTTATTAGTTAAATCCAAAAAGATGTATGCGTAATAACTTTATATATGATGTGTTAGCTACAGTTAATAAAAACTAGTTATGAGTTTGATAAAAAGATGAATCTTAAAACAGTCGTTCTTACTTGTGAGAAGTTTTTGAAAAACTTTGGCACGCACAAACTAGATGAATTATCGCAAGTAAATTCAAAATACTTTGAACAGTTTTGTAATCTGAGCTCACTTTGGGACTCTAAAAGTATTAATGATCAGGATAGTCTAGAGTTTAGTGAAGCATGGAATTCTATACTAATTTGCTACAAAGTTGTTCTAGACAAAATATCGACCGAAATAAGAATAAATTCAGAAAAGATCTCAAAGGGGGAAAATAATCAATTAAATTTCAAAGAAAAACAATTATTAAAGTTAGATGGTCAGTTAAGCAGCTTATTTTTTACTGAAATGTTATTCATTAAACAATTTCTCATTGATCTACTTGAAATAATTAAAGAATTAACTTTAACTTGTGAGAATATGAAATCGTGTTTAGAAAGTAATGTCGGTCTTACGAATTCTTCTTCAACTAACAGCTTATCAATAGTGCTAATATTGGTTAAAATAATTTGCTACAAAATTGAAACTACAAATCGTGATTTACTTGAAAAAATTTATGGGTCTACACTATATTGCCTAAATATTTTATTTCGTATTTATAAAATAGAATTCACTGAGAATTGGGATCTAATATTATTTCCAGAAGAGTTTGATGTGACATCAATTGAATTTAATTCCCTGTTACATAATGGGATTTCCATTTACTTAAATGTAAATTCAGATATTCCTTTTCTTCCATGTTTTTTGTTCAGTTCAAACACAAAGATGAGAGTAAATACAATGTTATGTATTCAATCCATATTTACTTCCCCAATATTTAGGTTTAAACCTATGATTTCACTGCTCTGTAAGCCGCTATCCGAACAAATTTTGGATACAAGCGCATCCTCATTATCAAAAAATGCTGTAATATTGACATTTTCGCTTTTAAAATTTGGAGAAACTTTTTTTAAATCAGAAAGTTACGATTTAGACACTGGCATTACTTTGATTAAAACAGTTTCAAAAATTGTAAACACAACACCATCTTTATTTTGGACTAACAATTTTATGAATGCCAAGATCAGCTTTATTAATATTCTTTCCAATAATTTGCATTCTGGCCTTAAAGATTTAAATTTTTTTATTCCTTCTTTACAACTATTTTCTAATATTTTGAGTTTAATAAAAAATTGTGAAACTTCAAAGAATATTCTTATCGATGATTTAAATCCATGTTTTGAACAAGTATTAATAAACAGTTATTTGACTCTAAACATACAAAGAGACTTTAATTATGAAAGCATCAATGGAAAAAACGTGCATTCCAAGCTTCCAGTCATTCTGACAGAAATATTAAATTTTTATATAAAGTTATTAGAAAATTTTCCGTTACTGTTGTTGAGTATTTATTTAAACCAATCTTTATTTTATGAAAATAAATTTGGGGTCAAGAATTATTTATCAATGTTCGTAAATTTACTTGAATTTATTAACTTTAATCCAGGCCAGTTAGATCCACTTATTTATGAAAAAGGACTTAGAGCCACATATATGTTGATAAATTGTATCAGGGAATTCAGGAAAGTAAGAATAAATAAAAAAAATTTAGTTGAAAATCAAATTCAATTTTTGGATTCCGATTCTTTTCCCCAAAGTGTTAAAAAACTAGAATTTACCACAATTAATGTTGAAGAATCATACTTTAAGATAGCTAAATACTTAAAGTCGTTCATTTTCTTTACTTGTGATTCTGTTATTGATCATTTAATAATATTCAAGGAAGAATTGACTAACTCTTCAAATTTTTTTCAAATAAATAAAAATTGTATTTGCAGGATATTAGATATTTATTCAACAATTAATCCCATTATTTTGGAAGAGGCTTTATCTGAAACGCTAATGAAAGCTGTGCATAATATTAAGAGCAATAATAAAAAAATACTATACAAGAATGAAAAAATAAAACAATGTATTTTGAAAACTTCAAAGATAAGCTTTATTGAACTATTACTATTAATATTGGATAGCGCTGAAGATAGGATACTACCATCATTAATCAATGTTCTCCTGTGCTATTGTGGAAGCTCGGAATGGACAAAGCATTCATCATTTACTACATTTCAGCATTTCGAAACTACCCTAGTTCAAAAGCTTTTATTTTTAATCAAATTCGATAATTCGAACACAATGAAGCCTATTAAAGAAAATATAATTTTGTGCGTAAATAAAGCTATGGTATACATTAGCACCTACCACTATATAAATACAAATAAAGTTATTATTTGCTCATCAAACTATAGAAAAAACAACATAAATTTGTTGGAAGAAAACTACTATGAGTTTATGCATAACTATGAAGTTGAATTTAACGAAATTTGCTGCCTTTTGAATTGGAAAGAAATATTTTTTTCATATAAGTTGCTTATTCAGCACTTTAAAAGTAGCCTTACTTCGAGTAAAGCTTCAAATCTTTCAAACTTTTCAGAAATAATTAGAGTATTTGGAAGAATTTTAAGGCTAATTCCTTTCAATTTGAATGATTCTGAAGACATTGTTTGGACACTTAATTTGCTAAGTAATTTTATTTTAAATATTTGCAAAAGTACACTCAGATACAATAAAGTTAAATGGAATTCAATTTATGCAATTGGGTTATTATTTGAAAATGATCATTTTTATAATTTAGCAATTCAAGCATTTAATGATATAGCGAACACACATATCGATTTGTCAAAAGCGTTCACTAAAAGTTGGAAAGCTCTTTGTTTAATAATTATTAATAAGACAGAACTTACCAAAGTTAGAATAAGTGCTTTGCGTTCATTGACAGTTTTCAACAAGATTAGTTCTGATTTTGATTTCAAAATTCCATTTATTCTTCTTTTTGATACATGGGAAACTTTTAAATTTGCTATGAATATTCAATTAGTAGATAAAACTACTTCGTATGACAAGCTACAAACGGCTAATAATGAATATTCAAAATTATGGAGCATACATTTAAATCAACTCGGTTTACTATTATATAAAAATTCACAATTTTATTTAAAAAACTCATCTAATAAATTTACTTATTTTGAGAAGGAGAGAATTATAAAATATTGTTCAGAATTTGTTTGCAAAGAAGAATCAGCTTAGTTTATAAAAAACGAAAATTCATTTAGAAAAATTATTGATTTAATAGCTTTACTTTAATTATTTATTAATAGACGGTCCTCAGTAAATCAGTAGAAAATAAATAAATTTGCATGTATTTCCAATTTGTAAACAAATTGCATTATCAAAAATAAATAATTTGCCCAAATCATAATAATCTCAAACAGAGCTAAAAAGAAAGACTAATTTAATAGTTTGTGTACGTATGTAATATTATATAAACTTTCACTTTACAATTATGTATAAAAGTACTGACAATTCTAATATGGCTATCTTGTTACTAACAAATCCAATTCACACTGAATTTTTCGACATTAAAGTTTTTATTTGATAGTTAATTTGAAATAACAAACATATTGAATAAACAAAAATAAAATTTCTTTAAAAAAAACTAAAAATTTTACGGAAAAAATTACAATTTTTATCATTAATTTCTCTGGTAAAAATGACCGTATGCATAAATGATTTGCAGGCGCTAAAATAACATGTTCTTAGAATGATAAAAACCTGGAAAATTTGCAAATTAACGTAAGTGTATTTTAATGAAATTAACGAAACATTTTTTATGTTTGTACATTTTATCTGTTTCCTTCATTTCTTTTTGCTCTGCGGAAGCTTCTGATAAACACAATTTTGAAGCTAATACAGATTTTTCATTGCAAGTGAGACAATTGTATTTATTATCAGATATCACATTTTCAGTTAGATCACTTTATTTATGTTTGTATAGATGTGGATTTGAAGAGACCAGAGAACTTCAATTAGATTCATCTTTACTATCTGACCTTGCTATAGATTTGAATAAGTTTATTTTAGAAGAAGTTAAGGAAGAATTTGCTACACCAACATTATTATTTACCAATATTTACCGTAAAATACTTGAAAAATTGAATAATAAATTATTGCAATGTGTTGAAAATAACCCTAATTTTGAATTGGCTTCTTTAAAATCTATCGTCAATAAACTAGAAGTACTTTACAATATAATAATGAAAAATAATGAGATTCTTCAAGCTTCTTTTTTTCTTGACGAAAATATATCTTTAACCATTAAAAATATATCTAATACTTCCAAAAAAATATTTCCAGTGTTAGTGAGAATAGTGGAGAATGAATTAAATAGAATCGATGAAATAAGTCAAAAAACAAAAGAATTAAAAGAGTACAAATTAAGAGAAGAGTCGAGTAACTTATCTGCTCATATTCTAATCGGTTGCTGCAATGATGGTAAATGTAATTCATTAGATCCTTCAAAGAAAAAAGAGAAAACTTTAAAAAAGAAGAATCGTGGAGGAAAGAAAAAAAGAATTGTAGTTAAAGAAAATCAGGATGAGCATGATGAATTTGTTTTAGATCAAAGTTGCGATAAATTTGAATTATTAAATATTATTTGTGATGATAAATTGATTAAAGAATCTGTTGAATTGGTATCTAGATTGATTATGTTACTTGAGAAGATTGCTAAACTTGAAGAAAATTTAGTTAGATCTTCACGAGAATTCGAATCAAAAGTTAATAGCTTAAAAAAAATGGAGAATTTTGGAATAGATAAAACTTCAAATAGTTTATTTCGGAGGTTTGAGAAATTAATCAAAGAAGAAAGCAACCATAAGTACTCAGAAGGAATCTTCAAAATACCAAGAAGTGATTCGAGTTTGAGATCAATTTCAAAATCTACACTTTTTCAATTATGTGGAATATCTGTTGATAAGAAAAAAAACCACTGCCATCACTCAACACATAAATGTAAAGAAAAAATGGAAAAATTGATTTATAATCCCGAATGAGGTATAAAATGTTTAATGTTAGTATTGTAGTGATTATTATTGAATATTATTATATATAGCTATGGGTTGATTTATTCTGAGTTAAAAGACGATATATTTATTCTAGAGAATATAAAAATTATTTAAAATACTATAATTACATTTGGAATTTTTATTAATCCCTCGAATGTTTTTATTAATTTACTTATAGACACTAAAAAAAAAAAGTTAAATTTGATTTCTTTTTGTAAAGAGGTCGATTATTTCAAAGTAAATTGATTTTGAACAAATATATAGTAAAAATGGAAAACCTGAAATTTAATATTAACTAAAATAACATGAATATTAACTTAAATTTTTAATATTCGAAAATAAATCCTCTTCTGAAAAAGATAAATATTGCAATATTAACTCAAAAATAACTAAATATGAATAATTTTTGAATAAGCATAAAAGTTCAACCTGGTTAAAAAAATTAATATTAAATTATTAATACAAATTTTTATTCCTATTAAAACTAACTTTTTGAAGAATTGAAATTGTAACACGAAGTTACTTTACTAATGTACGATTAATAGTTAAAAAAAAAAAAAATTAAATGATCATTAACATTTAGAAACAGCATTTTAACTAAAATTCATATGTTTGTTTTAATTAGACCTATTGTGGCTCAACAACTAACTAGATGATTAAAATTTCTATTTACAACGAAGTAGTTTTAAAAAAAAATGAATATTTGAATCATTCGCAATTGAGCTAAAAACTATGATAAAAATTAATTAATTTATCAATATTAAATTGCTTAATGAAATTAGATTTTTCGATCTGATCAATTTATACTTAGTAAAAATTCATCTCACCTAAGAAGCTCAATGTATTAAATTTATTATTTTATGAATAAGTACAAATGATACTAAAAAGTTTATAATGATCAAATTTCTAAATTATAAAAATGTTTATTCTAATTCATCTCGTTAAAGAAAACCAATGCAAAATTACTTTTTATAATTATTATAACTTAATCTTACAGAGTTAGATGAATTGTTTTTATTTATTTTAATTTATCAAAAAAAAAAAATCAGTTATGAATATATTATGTTTTAATACAAATTAAAATATTCAAAAGAAAAAATAAAATATCCACTTTATTTCTATTAGAAAATTTTTACAATAAAATATAAGCACTTTTTAAATATACTTGAAGAACAAGTACAAAGCTTTGCAATATATTAGTTAAATTCATTGATTTAAAATTATTATTTTTGGAATCAAAAAGTTAAACGAAAAAATGTAAATCGTACTTTGGCGCCAACATGTTTTTTTAATTATTGCAAAAAAAATGTAATTTTTTAGTCAACTGTTGAAAAAAATGTTGAAGTCATCTTTTTGTTTAGCGCTTTTAATAATATATTTGTGTGTAAATTATTCATTAAATGCATCAAATTTTAGCGAAAGTGATCAATGTAACCTACAAAGATTCGAGATACGAATTATTACTGTATTAAAGAATTTTTTGTTATTTCTCAAGGTATTAATAAGGCTTACTGAATGCTCTCTTAAATATAATATTGATAGAATGGTTACTTGTGTTCCTAGTATAAATCATTTCATGAAAATAACGGATGAGTTGATAAAGAAAAAAAGTAAAGCGCTTAGCAGCAAAGAAAATGAAATAGTTTCAAGAGCACATTGTTCCTCCGATTTAACTTCTTTATTTAAAGAATTAAATGATATTATAGATATTTGTTTGAATAAAAATCTTCAAAATGGAATGGTAAAATCTTTGCACGATCAATTTTTCAAATTGCAAACAAAGTTATACTTTCAAATAACTTTTTTTAATATTGAGGATGTACTTCCTAATTATAATGAGAGAGATATTTTATCTTTATTTCAAAGAGTTAGTTCTGCTGCTGCCTATTCAATAACAAGATTAATGGTTGCTGCACCTATTCAAAACTTAGACGAAGATAATAATATGCCAAGAGAAGAAACTAGTAGAAGTAAGAAAACTGATGGAAAATTTGAAACTAAAAAGCAATATAGTCAGTTAGAATTAGAAGAAGCAAGTAGAGCTGCTGATCTGAATGCTCATTTAATGCTGGGATGTTGCACAGACGGAACTTGTGGTAGTCTTGAGCAAAAAAGTAAAATTAAAGTCAAAAACAAAAAAAGTGGTGGAAAAAAGTTGAAAAATACTGTTTTAGATGAAGAGGAAAATTTACAAGGCAAGCCTGGCCAAGAAAATAATACAAATTCAGAACCACTTATTTTTCAATGTATTGAACTTCTAACTCAAATAATTCATAAATTAAGTCAAATAGCAGAACTTGAAGAAAAACTCATTGTTGCCGTAAATATCTATGAAACAGCGATGCAAGGACTTATGGCAAATGCTGAAATATTAGTAGACAAAGGTTTGAAAGAAAGATTATCAAAATTGCGTCCAGATATGAAGTTTCAATCTAGTAGCGAAAAGGCCATTTCAGCACTGAAAAGTCAATATGGAGCAAACATTAAAAAAATTTCTGAATCTTTATTTAATAAATACAAAGAACAAGCTGATAAAAAACCTTGCTTTAAAAAACCAAATGGACAATGCCACCATTGCAAGCATTGCAATTCTAGAATTGAATGTTGTAAAGATGGTGAAACCTATTCCATTGATTAATCAATTGAATAGAGTTTCAAGCCGATTAATGCTTAGATTTATTTTCAATGATTTTTCTCCAAAAAAAAATATGCCTTGAACTTAACCTTAGAATAACTTTATGACAGTATTAACGTTTAATAAAAATTTTTCAATTGTGTGAATATTAAAATAACGAAAAAAGATAATAACAATAATTCTTTGAGAATATTTACACTCAAAATATTAAATTTTTTTGTAAATTCTAAAAGTTAAAATAAATTATCACTACTCTTGAAGAGCTATTCGTTATACTTAAAGGTTGTAAATATTGATTAAATATATCTGCATTAAAGTGAGAATAGTCTTCGAAACTAATATTTCAAGTATAATTTTGCGGAAAAAACAATCAGTAACTGGATTCAACTCCCGTCTCGTCGCTTATATTTAATGTAAAAATTTACATAACATGCAAAGTAAAAAGAATAATAGAGTAATATAAAATGATATGAGGTCTGAAGTTTTGTATTTAACTGCTTCTTGCATTATATTCTTTTTATATTTTGAGACGATTGGCACAGCTGAATTTCCTAGTATTAATGATAAACCTCAAGTAGTTGAACAGAAAGATTTAGAAAATATCGAGAGTCGACTGCTAACGCTCAATTATTCTATTTTTTGTCAGTTAATGTACCTTATTAAATTGTTGAATTTATTCAATTCATTGAATAAAACATTTACGACGAAAAATTCTAAAGAGCTTGAGGTGCTCCTATCAGCTGAAGAGAATGTCAGAAACAAACATGCTGAGATTCGGAATGAATTGCTGAAAAGGGGTGTTGATTTATTATCTTGTATAAATGTCAATTCAATTAAAAGATTTTCAGAATTAAATAGCAAACTTGCTAATTGTATGTATAGTGATACATCAAATTTCATCGAAACAGTCCTAGAATTAAATGAATTGACCTTATCTTTAATGCAATCCATTACTAGTTTTCGATTAGAAACATTTGTTTCAGATGGATTTTCAACCGAAAATGTCAGAGATTTGTTGCTATCCATTTCAGAAAATTTTTCAACTCTAATATTGGATGTCTCACAACAAAATGAGAATCAACTACAAAGAAAACATACGGATGAAAATTCGACAAAAAACTTTTCACCAAATTTTGTTGATGGAGATCTATATCTCGAAAACGCTTCTAACACCCCGCAGTCTTTCCTCCAAGGAAAAAAGTCAGTTTCTAGTGTATCTAATCAGCCAGACAAAAATAATCAAAATAACGAACCAGGAAAAAATAAAAAAAGTAGAGGAAAAAATAGAAAAAATGTATCCAGTGTTGGAAATAAGAAAATAAATATGCAAGTAAGCGAAGAAAATAAAAGAGGCGAGTTTAAAGGAGCTGGCCCAAACAATTCATCAAGTAGCAAAGAACAAAATAATGCATCTGGATCGAAACCATTGAAGTCTGAAAAAGGAAGTAATAAGGAAACACAGGGTACTAAAAAACAAACTTCGAAAAAAAAACACTTGGAGAACCATGGTGATGATCGCCAGCCTCAAAATGTTCTGGTACGGCATGCAGAAAGTGTTAGATTGGATGCAAGCGGAGGAGCAAAACAAAAGGTTAGAGGTGATACAAAACAATCAAAAAAGAAAAATCGATCAAATTCAAGAAGTTCGCGCTCACCTTCGCCAAGACCACATACTTCTGCAAGATTACAAGCTGGTTCGTCTTCCTATCGACGCTCGCCTTCACCAAGACCACATACTTCTGCAGAATTGCAAGCTGGTTTGCCTTTAAGAATCAGATCTAAAAGTAGATCTCGTAGAAGATCTAGGAGCCGTAGGACTTCTTCAGCTACTCGAAGGTCGGAATCTGCCGCACGAGAAGGTCAAATAGAATGCAATAAATTGGAAAGTTATTCAGCATTGTTTTTGGTGCAAGAGGCAGAGGAAAATTTATCAGAGTTATTAGCACTCGAAGCCGAATTATTGAACTTATCATATGATTTATACAAATTATTTCTAGAAATGAATCAAATGTATCAAGAAATCAAGCATAAAGGATCTAAATTTACTGCAGTCAAAACTCAAATCAAAATATTGAACACGGCGTTAAAAGAATGGCTACAAAAAATGGATTTTGGTAATCATGAAATAAAATACGTTTTTTTGAACGCAAGGGAGGTAATTGCAAGTATTCCTCCGTCTGTTGCAGCAAGGCAAGGGCTTGCATCAAGAGTTTGTGGCTCCAAAGATTGCTGTAAAGTAAATCAGCCTGGAGACAAACATATTGTTGGATTTAACAATTGTGGATGTGACAAATGTGATTGCAGTTGCATTTTTTGTTCACCATATCCGTATAATTCGGAAAAGAGATCAATTTATGATGTGGATTAATCTATATAGGCTTTAAAAAAGTAAAATTACAAACATATTACTGAAGCTTAATCAGAATATGGGTCTTATTTGTGTTATTATTCATTTATTAAGCAAGTTTGTTTATATTATTAATTTTCTGTTCAGTAAGATTTCAACTATTGCAAAACATTTTATTATGAAAAACAAAGTATTGATTATTAGAAAGTTGGAAAACGAAGTTACAATATTAAAACTATATAAATATTATTTGTAAAATTAGTTATTAAAATATTTCTATTACCTTATAACTTAATATTATTCAAGGATGGATATATTTATCAGTCTAGGAATTAATAATTCTATTTAAACATGTTAAATTCCAGGCTAAAGCTCATTAGTGTGGTTAATTGATCTGAATCTATATAGCTTAATTTTAAAGAATTCAATTAATTTTAAAAGATAAATTGAGAGTAGTTGTTTAATAATATATTAATTTATAGAAATTCGTGCTGCTTATATAGGTTGATTTTTTAGACTCAATGTAGAGACTAGTTGATTTTCAAATCATTTATCTTAGATAAAGTCTAGAAATAAAATAAAGAGATTTATTACAACATAATTGGCTTTTATTTAACAACATCAATATTTGCTAGAATTTGAAACAACTTAAATATTTAATTCCTTGAAAATCAAGTGGTTCTTTGTTTTCAATATAATAAAAATATTTTATCAAAAATAATGATTAAACCTGAGAAATTGTAATAGTTTAGTGATGATAGAGCAGCTTACAGAAATATTTTCTATATTCTACTCAGAAAATTATAAATTTCATTGAATATAAATATAATTCCACATTATTGTACATATTTTTAATAAAAAAAAAAGCTTTATTCAAAACTCACTTGTAGGGAATACGTTGAATTACTCAATTTATAACAATTCAATGATGAAAATGTGTCGGAAAATTATCCAATACATGTAGAGTCAGTGAAAAGCATTTGGTTTGTCTGGCCTTCATTCTAGATTTGTATAACGCAAAAGATAAGTATAAATTTATTGGGCGGGCAGGCATGTTAAATTTTACATGACAATCTATTATAGCCCTAATCATAAATTGAATTTATATAAAGAATGAAATTAAATGTAAAAGTATCGCTCATTATACTGATTACTTTCTTGTTATTTTCAGTTTTGTATTCAGCAAACATACCAAGTAATGATTCGGAAAATATTTCAGAAAATAGCGAAGAAGATGCACTAGTTAAATTGTCCGGATTAAATTTAAATGTATTTGAAACAGAATTTTGTATGGAGATACTAATAAAACTCGTGCTTATTATTTATACATTTATATTAAAGTGTAATGCAGTGTTAGAACCTGAAGAAAGTCTTGAATCTGTTAAAACAATACAAGTGATTATGCTTTATGTAGAGAAACAATCAGGCTTTTCTGACAAGAAAAGAATGATACCCTTAGGTAGACTGAAAGAAATTAAAGAAATTCTCCAAAAAGTAATTAAAGCTGATTTACTGTATCAAATGGATAATTTTGGAAGCCAAATTTTTAAAGTTGTAATGGAACGGTATAATGAAATAATCAATCTATTGGAAATTTTGACTGATTTGTTAAATTCAATGATTAATGAAGAAATTCATTCAAGTTTTAATATTATAGCAAAAAACTTGTTATTATTTCAATACAAATACCGTTTGATGCTTAAAAAGTCTTTAGAATTATATAGAAAAATGCCCAGCAGTAAATTTTTGAAACATTATGAAAGCGTGAAGGAAACAGCTAATTTCATTTCAACTAGTCTACCTTGTCGAATAAATATACTTGAACCAGTTGAGAAATTACTGAGTAAACATGAAAATTTGAGAATAAAAAATTCACCTGGGATAAATAAAGCAGGTAGTTATTTATTATGTGAAAAAAAAATAAAGGAATTAAAAGAAAGAAACAAGAGAAAATTCCCGAATGATTTTGAAACAGATAGATATATATTCAAAATCGAAACTATTGTTAATTTTTCGTTAGAAATTGCTTTGTTTGCAGTTGAAAATTTTTTCTTTTATAAAGGTGAAATTGCAAATCTATTTTTTAATAGACATTTGAAAATATCTAATAAACTGCAATGTGAAATGGAAGCAAGATCAACAGAACTGTTACTTTCAGAAGAATCAGCACATCAAATCAAAATAAATGTCAGAAAATTTTTAGGTTTTGATTCATTATTAAAAACTGATCATTCAATATTCTCATTTGAAAGTCCACTAAATAAAGAAAAACTAATAATAAAACTTTTCCAAATTATAGATAGATTAAAAGTAATATTGCTTTATTTAAAACAGGAAATTCAGGGTAAAAGCCCCAGTTCTTATACATTCTTTTTATTACATAATTTAATTGTCTATTTTGAAGAAATAATAAAAGATTTATTAAGTGCTATGTTTGTTCTTGATAGTCAAGATTGTAATTATTTATTAGATTTTATAAATAGACGAAGCACGGAATTATTAGCAAATGCAAGAAAATTTCAGGCTAAAGGTTTAACAGTTAAAAAATCACCTGCAAATCAAAGGATGAGGCCGGGCAGATTTAAAAATATTGAGAGTGCTTGCAGAACATCAAGCCCTCATATAACTGAAAATTCTCAAAAATTAGATTCTGCAGGTGAAGGAGATAACTCGAAAAAGGCAACAAAGAGCAAATCTAAGAGAAGGCAACTGAAAATGGAATTCTTATTGGCCCAGGAACAGGCCTCAGAAAAAAAGTCTGTTATTACCGATGTCATCAAAGAACAAAAAATGGGGAAGAAAAAGCAATCAAAAAAAGATAAGATTAAGGAACGCGCAGAAAAATGGCAAAGAAAAAGAGAAAAGGAAGAGGAGGAAAGAAGAAAAGAAAGAGAAGAAGAAGAAAGGAAGAAGAAGGAAAAAAAAGAAAGATTTGAGCTTATTCGTCTTCAAAGGCTTGTAACCTCAATTGAAGAACAATATGAAGCAGTAAATGTGGAAATTGAAAGAAGATATAGTTTGAAATCATTGTTTTTGAATGTCTTTAACTTATTAGCTAACTTTATAGAGTCTGAAAATACTCAAAATGATATAAACAAAAACTCAAATGAAACTTCTGAAGATACCGAAACAGTTTTAGCAAGTCTTGAAGAAGAAAATAATTCTAGCCATTCATCAGTTATAATTCAAAACAGTTCGAGTAGTATGGCAAAAAGTAAAGTTTATAAAAGAAGAGCGGATGAGACGCACAGAACGCCTTTAGCAGCTTCAACATTGGATCTAATTACAGGGAATAGAGCCACTAATACTGAATCAAGTGCTAGTGGCTCTAAAAATTTCGGGGGCATAGTTAAAGATAAAGTGAAGAGCTTGGAGACTACAAACACTGAAAGTGAAGACAAGGTTAGAATTAAGAGTATAAATCCTAAACTTAGTCATAATCAGAGTATGAACAAGAGCAGGAGCAGAAGCAGAAGCAGAAGCAGAAGCAAAAGCAAAAGCAAAAGCAGAAGCAGAAGCAAAAGCAGAAGCAGAAGCAGAAGCAGAAGTAGAAGTAGAAGCAGGACTCGGAATGGGAGCAGGAGTAGAAGCAGGAGCAGAAGCAATTTTGGAAATGAACGTGGAGATATTTATGAATCAGATATTTTAGAGAATAATGAAGTTGCACAGAATTTTGAGTCAAAGTTCTTAAAATTGTTTTCGAGTTTGGAATTAAATGTATCTGAAGATTCAACTCAAAAAGAGCAAAGTAAAAACCCGTTTCTTTTTAGTTTCTTTGATTTAAAAAATTTAGATTATTCAAGTTTTACAGAAGAAACTCCAATATCTGACTTAGAAAAAGCAATTTCAGAAATTAGTATTGAACTTGAAAGACTAAACAAGGATGTAATTCCACTTTTAACAGGCAAAGATCATGATATTGTTAAGACTTTTGAAAAAAGTTTAATTAGTAAACTAGTCAAACTACTAATAACGTTAAACAATGCTTTGCGGAAATACAAATAGCATATTCAATATTACCTATTTTTAAATTTGATTTCTTATCTTAGTCCGGATTCAGTTATTATTTCATACATAACTGAAGATTAGATATCAGAATTTATGGTAATTCAACTAAACGAGTATTAAGTGATTAAAGTTTACGGAAACTTTTGGAAGAGGTTATAAATGTTCACTTCTATCAGTAAATTCTTCCGAGAATAAAACTATATTCACACAACCTTAAAGTGCAAATTTGCAATCTTATGAATATCTTTTCAAATTAGTTTTATTTTCACTCTACTATTAATTTTGAATATTATCAATTGAAGATTTTATATAAATGCAAAACAAAATTTGAATATTTTATTTTACTATTACTTGACTCTAAAATATGTTTTTGTACTTAACTAATATAAATTTTTCAAAGTTGATAAATCAGTTCAATATTTGAACGCTGGAATAAATTGAAAATTAATGTGATAATAACAATTATTTCGAATAAAGTGACTATACGAGTAAATTTGCTAATTAAATATATTGTTGAATTTTGATAATAATTTATAATTAGAAAAAGTAACTCTTTAGATAATTTAGAAATATTTTATCTCAAGAAATTAATGTATATAAATTTTATTCATATTTAATCCTTACTACTTAAATGTCAAAATTATAATATTTTATTAAAATTTAATTCAATTGTGCCATGTAAAAAACGCATGTGTAGAATAGTCTTATGCAGAATGCTAAAGTTCAGATTTATTGTTCATTATTTATGAATTTTTTGTTGCTGATTTCAAACGCGCTATTTTTGTCTTCTTTGTTAATCTGCTGCTTAGATGTTTCGAAAGTATCAATTTCCTTACAAAAATACTAATAGCGTGTGATTTTGCAGAATTAGAATTCTAAAGAATAGGGAATCTGTTATTTTCGTATAATAAACTAGTCAAATTTTTGGGAGAAAAATATTAAAGCTATTATTCTAATTAGTTAACTTGCTTCTATTAAGAATTATAAATGAATAACTCTTACAAAACGAATTTTAAATCTCAGATCTACAATCTATATGATTTGGATATATTCTTTTTATTCGCGCTTCCTCTTGGTTCTATTTAGTAGACTCAAAATAATTCATCATGCTATAGATAAGCTTATTCTTCACCCATCTTTCGACCAAACACAATGTAAAGAAAGTAGAGATTGAAATATTAGGATGTATTAAACCAAATTTTAAAGACTAATATTCCTCAAGCTTATTAAAAAGAAATTTGGAAGAACTTTGCAATGACTTTACTCGCCTTAATAGAACAAAAATATTAATTTCCAATATTTTAATACACAATAAATCTTTAAAAAAAAAAAAAAAGTTAAACTACAAAAATTCAGGACTTTTTTTAATAAAAAAAGGATCGATAATTGAAAAATGTTTATTTTCGATATCAGAAATTTTTCCTGAAATTAAAAACAGAAACGAGCTAATTATGAACAAAAATGAAATAATAGTATTTTATAAAAGTAAATAACTTTTTTCAAAAAAAAAAAGATTTTGTATTGAAAAACGCGATTTGATTTTTACAAGTTTTATCAAATAAGCAATAGCGTAGTTTTGAAATATAACCTAAATTTGGTATTTAACTTAAATTATTCAATTAACTAAAATCCCCTATTATGTTTTGAAAAAAAAATATCAATTTTTAGTGGTACCTCTATGTATTTAAGGGAAAAATTTAAAATTTTTAATAAAAAAATTGTATTAATAATGAAAATATAATTTACAAAGCTAGATATATCCCAAAAAAAATAGCAATAACCAAACATAAAATTAGCAAACTTTTTAATTTTATGAAATAAAGTTTGAACTTGAAATATATTTGTGAAAAAAAACACAATTTAAGAATGATATTTTAAGTAATTTGATAATCAGTATATATTTTCGTAAATGTTACCAAAACTATAGAAGAAAAAGCTGTTTTATTATTTATTTTCAAAAATGATTTAAATCAATATTGGAAATATTGAAAGTCGATAAAAAATTGCTAAAAACCTTTCCGAAATATGAATGTATGGATCCAAATAAATTAAGAATATCTGACGGCCAAATAAATTCAACTCTGAAGTTGATATTTTAGACAAGAATTAGAACTTGCATTCACAAAAAAAAATTTTAATGAACCTTGCAAAGTTGAACGAGGTGTTCTGAGCAATCAATTCAGATAAAGAATTATCAAATCAAAAATATTTACAAAAAAAGTCAGAGCTTAAAAAAAGAAATTTCGGGAACTTCAACGTATTCGACAAATTGGCGATATTGATTCTAATGAAGCTACTCAAACACAAAAAATTTAAGAGAAATCACACCCAAAATATTTGGTTAAAAAAAGCATTAGATAAAACATGTAAAGGAAATTTAGGCGAAGAGACAGGATTAGGAGTGCAGACATAGAGTTGAGAGCTCAGGCATTATTCAGAATGCAAACATTAATTTGAATCCTAGGGATAGCATTATTCTTGTTTCTAAATCAAAAAGTTTTGAAAACAATTATAAAGGTGTGGCAACTTGAAGAAAAATCAATAGAAGAAATATATACCAGGAAAATAAATAAAAAAACCAAAATATTAAAAAGTTAAACAAATATTTCTCATAAAAAGAAATCAAAGCTGAAACTTAAATGATGCTGAGTCTGAACTAGAATCTGCATCTACTGATGAAAATGAGCCTAGAGTTACTTTTGAAGAAGCCTCTGAAGAATCGGAAGTAATGAAAAACTTAATAGAAAAATAAATTTGTAGCCGCATAAAATATTAAAAACTTTCAGAAAAAAAAAGTGATACTCTTCATTGAAAAGTTCGGATTCAAAAACAAGTTTTAAAAATAGATCATTTAGCTAAACAAAAAAAAATGTTAGAACTAGATAAATTGATTGCTTTTCAGATTGTTTTAATGAATTTAATAAGGAATTGCCTTGAAGCATTTGGAAGAGCAATACCAAAATCACAAAGTATATCAAAGCTTCGTTCAATACCAAGAAAAATTATAGAGAAAATATAGTATCAGAAGTAGAATTTAAATCTGAACTATAAAAATAATTCACTGAAGAAACTAAAAGCTATCTCAAATGAATGAAACTTTTTCCATTATCCCGAAAATAAGGAAAGTAGCAGTTTGAATAAAAAAAAAATTGACGTAGACTTTTTTTTAAATTTACAAGTTCTCGATTTTTTGTAGATTTTAGCATATACAACCTTGTAAGTAACCACTTTCGCGGTGAAGGCATGAGTAAAAGAAATCTTACAAATCACAACTAGCAACATTTTTTCTAAGTGGAAGTAACTTCATATTGTAAAATTAATTGAAAAGAAATCAATAACTATATTTCAGTGTAATATTATTAAAAAAGAAAGGGAATAAAAAATAATAGTTTTTAGTTATTTGTGTGGAATACATAATTAATGAATGATTTGAAAATTACAAATTTACATATTTTTGTTGTGTATAAATTAATCGAGAATAGTCCGTGTGAAAGTAAACATAATTATTGTATATACTTTTGTTGTAGATTATAATCTTATTATTTATACTATTGATTACAAAAATTAAATTAACAGATAGAATTCTAATTTTAAATTGACGTAACTAATCATCTATGTGATACCGGGCTTTTAGGCGGGTATGATCAAAAAAGAAGTGGTCATAGAAAAAAATATTAATTGATTTTGTGTATATTCAGATAAAACCAGCAATTATAATAACTATTATTATCATTATTATATTATCTTTTTTATTTAACCTATTTTAATTATGGCTAAATCAAGTATTGAATATTTCTTAACCAATTTATTTCTGAATTAATTAAAAAAAAAAAAATCTAAGCATCTGAAAAAAATCAAGTTTTTGAAGAAAAACCCTAATGATTAAGCTTTTAGTTTATTATTACTCTTAAAGAATGGCACCTTGTTTGTTTTGCTGTTTTCTTTCTTTAGTTGAAACAAAAGCGATTGAATGTTTAATTAAAGGTGATAAGATTGTTATTTACAGGCTTTGACTAATTTTAGTGGCTTAAGTTGTAGTGAAGAAAGTTATAAGAGCACAATGAATAGCGTATTTTGCAGTAAATAGCTTTCACAACTAAATTAAGTGTTATCAGAAATTAATTGATGCCGGAATTTAGAAAATAAGATTATCCGTTTTTTTTTGAATAATTATGCATAAATTATACTAAATAAAAGATTTGGTTAAATCTGAGAAATTAAAGAAGTTATTCCAGTTTAAATCTCAAAAATTAGATTAAGAAAGAAATAAAGGATTTTTGAAGTATGCATTTTTAACAAATACTAAATTTCAGGTTATCCTAAAATAACTTTTATTTAAGTAAATTGAAGATTTCGCAGGAAATTGATGAAAAAGATTATTTCTTATGAGGAATTACTTTCTCAATTAAAACAAATGATTGGATAATTCATTGATATTAGAAATTATTGTTATTAAATAGGCAAGGCTATTGAAATTTTAATTAAATTTTTTGATTTAACTGTACGCAACCCAGACTCCGATTTATTTAATTTGATCTAACAAATTATTTAGTTGTAAGAAATAATAAAAAGAGGTATTGAATCATTTTGTGGTAAATTGATAAGGAAATGCATTTGAAGTTAAATCTTTTCTTTTGATTAATCCCACTAATCAACCTAAAGATTTGCAGGACTTATCACAGAAATTATTTAATCATTTTATTAATTTGCTTAATTTTGGGCTAAATCAAATTTACAAAATTTAACTTCATCTATTAGAGAAATTTTTGGCAGCCTGAGGTTTTTTTAAAGTTCATATTTTGGAATCAGAATTTGAGTAAATTAAAATAATTTCAATGGCCTCATAATGGAACAAGTTCTTTAGAAAAAAAAAATCAAAGTTAAAAAAAAAAAATGAAATATCTGAGAATTGGGACAGAATAAAGAAATTAATGTTCAAAACTTAGAAAGATATGAAGAGAATACAAGAACAAAAGAAATAGAGAAATTTAGAAGAATACTATCAAAGAAAATCTAATATGAAAAATATGAAAAAAAATAAAAAATAATAGTAAAATGCTGCAAGAAGATTTCTATGGTTTACAAAATAAATCAGAATATTATTGAGGTGTTTATACTGAAACAAAAAAAAAACAGCAACATTTAACTTTAATAGAATGTACCAAAAATTTAAAAAAAAAGTTGATAAGTTATTACTCATTAAATACTAGTATTACAACAGCACAATTATTTAAAGATATATATTTCTGCAGCTTATAAGACTATATAAAGATCAAGATCAAGCACGATAAACAGTAAAAAGTCTCTCCAATGTTCTTCTAGTTCAATTTGAGTTATAAGTAAAAGGAATATTCAAGTTAAAAGAATATTAAAAAAAAAAAAAAAAAAAGGTGAAAAAGTGTTTACGATGGTTCATGCTGTCAAATTTAATATAATTTGGCAATTCATATAGATTGATCGGTTAATAAGAATTAAATTAAATATATTTATCACTAAAGAAAATGTCTCATCTAATTAATAATTCTCTATTTATAGACTTTATCTAAATATATCTCAATGAATTTGTGCCAATTCTTGAATATTTGATAAATTTGAATCTGTTAAATTAATTTAGCACTCGAAATTTGATTTATAGTAATCATTGTAAAATCAATAAATTTTATGAGAATCGTGTTAGAATGATCAAAAAAATTAAATTATTACCTGGAAAAGATTAATATTTAATTTTTAAACTAGTAATTAATTTCAATTTTGCAGCTGTATCACAAAAGGTAATATTAAAAGCTGGAGAATAATTAATAAATTTTGAATTAGCAGGCTATTTATATTATTAAATTGGAAATTTTAACATCGATATTGAAAATTACATGATCTATCAATTTGAAAATAAATTTTCAAAAAAAATAAATAGAAACTAACTTTTAATACTTAAAATTTGCTCAATCTAGAAATATTGTTCATATTACTTTTGTAAAAGAAAAGCAAAATAATATTATAAAAAACTTCTCGATTTGCTTAACAAGTTAAAAGAAATATTTAATTTTATAAAATGCTTAACATCTTTAGAGCATATTGAAGGTATGATGTAGATAAACGGATAAAAATATGCAAATTTTAATTATATTCTCTTTCAGGATATTAATTATTTTCGTTGATGTAGCTCAAATACATTCGAACCATTGAATATTCGACTCAGATTGAGAATCATAAGTTGACACGGAAAATTTTAGCAAAACAATATTTAAAAAAAATGAGATTCAAAACTAACTATTTTGTATTATAAACTAAATTATTATATAAATTTACCAAAAAATTAATATATGAAAATTAGTTCTTTTTTATTAATCTAATTAAATTGTATAAAAAAGCTTACAAATATATTTCAAAATAATATAAACTATGAAAACTTAAAGTTAATCTTTTAATTACAAAATTTAGATAATCAAAACATTAAGAACAAAGTCACTATAGCAACCTCCATTAATTTGTTTTATTATTACTAGGTTGAAGCTTGATGATTATTAGATAAGGTTTTGAGGCTTAGAACGCGTCAATCAGTAGAGCAATAAAGACGTCATTCCTAGATTAAACTTGCAACTCATCAATTAAGGTTAATAAACAATGAAATTCTTCAAAATATCTTAAGTTTCCACGTAGATATTATAGATATTTTTTAATAAAAGATTAGCTGTAATAAATAACAATTTTATTATTGTTTAATTTATCAATCTATTAATGCTTCGGTGTTATTAGTTCATGCAAAAGTTATTTATCAAAAAACTGAATAATATATTTCTTATAAATTATATGATTTATGCATTTCCTTGAGAAAAAAAATGAAAGAACAAAATTAAAATATTTAAAATTATAAAGTATTTTAATCAAGTAGTTAACTAGAAAAGAGGAATTATTTATTAATATTAACAGTGAATTTAAACATAAAATTTTCCTGAATTTGAGGAAAGAAACAAAAAGGATATACAGAATGCCAATCAATTATATTAATAACAAATTTGTACGATGCAAAGAAACTTAAATTACATAATTCAGAAACCAAAAAAACGACATTATAAAAATTGAGATGAATGGAATAGAACACTAATTTTTTTATTAAATTCAAAAATTACAATAAAGGAAAACATGATATATCTAATGATACACGATAAAAAGCAAAATCTAAATTGCCTTAAAATCTTGGGATTTGGTCAATAAATGCAGTAAATAAAATAATGAATTTTATTTGATTTAAATTAAGATTTATTATTTATTAATCGATTTAAGCAACCACAATTATTATTACGAAAATACCCTGCTAATACAACGGAAAGATCAGTTATTTAATCAAAACTAATTAGGGAACTATTTATGAAGAAAAACTATGCATATAAACTAGTGTTTTAAAATGATAATATTTTTTTAATTAATGAATACTATGGTCCTTCTTAAATACCATTAATAACTTAAATTAACAATTACGTCCCTCAAAAAATACTAAAAAAAGACATAATAAAAACGATTAAAGCGAGATAGTAATGATGCTTTAATCTACTAGCTAACATTCGTATAATATGAAAACAAAATAGTGATAGTACCAATGGAAACACCAAATTATTTCATCTAAAAGTCAAATTCTAAAGAATTTAATATATTAATATTAGACGATAAATAGTTAAAATTTGAAATAGCTGTACTGTGCGAATTATATTAGAAAAAAAAACCAAATTATTCAAATCTAAGGGCTACTTTGAAAAAATTATTGACATATTGACAATTGTTCAAAAAAAAAATTACATTCTAATTAAATTATCCAAAAAACGCGCGTTTAGAAAGCTAACCAAAAGTCAAATTGTACCAAAAATCTACATGTAGTTTTTGCAATGTAAGCCATGGATCGAAAATTTGATTAAAAATGAAAAATAAACAGATTTTTTTAAATGTATTAGCCATTTTTGTTTTTTTACTAGCTATAATAATAGAAGGAGCAGAGTTCAATGAAGAAAATAACTCTGAAGAAAAAACAAATCAAATTCAGGAAGGAGTATTAAACCAGGAGAGTTTAGCTTTATTAAGTCTAATATCGAATACATATGAACGGAACTGTGTGGTTGACACGCTAACTAAGCTACTATTTTCTTATTCTGCAATATTACTTAAGTTTTCGTATTTTTTCAATGAAAATGTTCTCCATGAACAAATAAAAAGATTGAAAGAAGTGATTTTTCACGCCGATATCAAATCATTCTTTATTAACAAAAGTTTTCTAATAAGAAATGAAAAATTGGAATGCTTATATAGTAGCTGCTTTGATTACTTAAAATATGATCATATTAATCAATTAAATTATGAATCAATGAATGAACAATATATATTTATAATGAATATAGTTGAAAATCATACTGAAATATTAAAACCAATAAGAGAATCTCAAGTATTACTTGAATATTTAATTTCCTTTGATTTAGATTTAAGTCTTAAACTAATGGCTTCAGTACTAATTAATTATGTTTCAGAGTTCATAAGTTTGCTAGAGGAATCTGTGAAGTCTTACAAAAAAATGAATAAGAGAAATTTTAGAAAACTATTTGATTCTAGGAAAGATTTTTTGAGCAGAGCTAATATCAACTTGAGAATTTCCAATCAAAAATTAGAGAATTTAATGAAGATGAAAGTTAACTTTGAAAAAAATAAAAAATTTATAGGCGAGTATAATAAGTTTTTGGAAAACCCTGATCAAAAATTAACTGAAGAAGTTTCTCATCTCAGAAAATTATATTCTGATTATTATGAAAATAATGAATGTACTGAAGAGCAAATATTAGAGATGGAATTTTTATTATCAACATCTATGGAACTATTGGGACTAATATCTGTCAATATTTTATACTTTAATAAGCGAAAATTATCAGAAAATATAAAATTTATTGAGAGTAACATATTCGAAATTAATAAAAAAGTTACAATGAGAGCTACTGAAACGAATGTCAGTGAAAACGTTAGTTTCAGCATAAAGAAAAATATTATGAATAAACTGGAATATGATAAAGTATTAAGCTTTGATATTTTATCCTCCAAGTTTAGTAATAAATTATCTGGAGAATTAATAATAAAAAATTTTAAAACTCTTTATTTGTGTTTATTGAGAATTTTGAAAATATTAAAAAAAGAATCACAATTAAATAAATGTGGTAAATATATTCAAGAATTAATATCTCAAGTTATTAGCACTTATGAATATATAGGAAGAGAATGTGCGACATCTTTAAAATCTTATGAAGAATGCGAGAATTTAACTATTTTACCTTTCGAAACTATTAGAGTTATAAGAGAAAGTAATATATCTAAATTTAGGCAAATAATAACTGAACAAGTTGAAAAAAAAAAGGAGAAAATTAGAGAAGAAAAAGAGAAACTTGAAAAATTAGAAATGGAGAAAAAAGAACAATTAGAAAAAGAGATATCGGAGTATAAGAAAAAACGAGAAAAACTAAAAGAAAAAAACAAATCAAAACAAAAAAAAATATTTCCTGAGGCTAAAGATGATATAAAAAATGTACAAGAAAAAAGAAATGACTCTACTGTAACACCAACCATTTTTCAAGCAACTAAATCCACTGTTAGACATAAGGCTGAAAGAAGAAAGAAGTTGGTCGAGGATTTGATCAGGTTTAATGAAGAATCGATTAGAAAAGAACAAATAAGAGAAGCGGTTAATAGTCAAAAATTTACTAAAAAATCAAAAAAAAAAACAGATCAAGATGAAAGAGAAAAATGTGCTACTCAAGCAAAAGGTCAGATAAAGTATGATAACATACCGGAAAACGATTTAGACAAGGATTACTTTAATGAATCAGGTAGTGAGGAAGAGTCTTGTTTATTTGAAGACAAAGAAAAAAAATATGCAAGAAAAACGAACGTTAGTAAATTCTTATTACCAGTGATTAAAATTGTTGAGGAGTCCATTCAAGAGAGTAATCAATTGCACAACTCAAGCCAAGATGAAACTGCAGACGAAAAACTTGAAGGTGCTTGTTCTACTTATTTATCAGGGAAAAAGGTTTATAAAAAAAGACTTGCAAATGAAAAGCCTAGTGATACACCATTGGTCAAAAGTACTCTCGAATTAATTGGTAAATCATTTTTTTTCGAAAAAAGAGACATTTGCCAAAGAGATACAGCAGGAAGAGGTAAAGAGAGATCATGTTCAGGGGAAATTTCTAAAAATCCTCTACCTGCTTCACAAAAAGGTTTATCAGATAAGCAATTTCGCAAAAAAAGTGTTTTTGAAACTCGAAAATCAAGATCTAAAGCAAAAAGGAATGTAGGGCCCGTAAGGAGAGCTTCATCTGAGCCTCCTCCAAAAAATGGATCAAGTTCAAACTTGAAAACTAGGTCAAGCTCTATACCAAAGGTGAGGACTAGATCTAGATCTAGATCTAGATCCAGATCAAGAATAAAAAAATCGTCAAAATCTCGCTCAAAGTTAAATTTGAAACCTGAAATTTGTTCTGATGAAGAATTTGATGAAATGGTTTCAAATTTATTTTCAAAGTTTATGTGTTTGGAAAAGAAAATGTCTCAATTTGTAGATAATTCTCCTCAAAATAAATCTAGATTCATTCCTATGTTTTCGGAATCAAAAGTAACTGAAGCAGCACAATCTATCGATATTTTCAGTTTTTTCAATATTGTTGATTTAGATTTTTTGAATATCACAGAAAATTCCACTAAGGAAGAAATAGAAGCTTCTATTGAACTTTGTAGTGGAGAAATCACTCGTATTCATGTTGAAATTTTACCTTTATTGACAGGCCACGATCTATTTCAAATGAAGAGCTTTCAAAAGAGCCTTATAAGCCAATTAATTAGATTACTTATAATATTTAATAATAAAAAGAATGGGTAATCATGTTTTATTTCTATTAAAAATGAACAACTGAAAGTATAATATTTTATGGGTACATAGTTTTTATTTTTCCATGAGAAAATGTGTCAGATTAATTAACCTTAGGAATAAATTTAATTAAAAAGAGTTAAACTATTAATTTTTTGCTTTAAGCTACAGATTAATTGTACTTTAATAACGCGCTAAGCTTTCACTAATAAAAAATGTAAATTGCTTTTTAATAAAAATGAATGGTTCTGTTTTATAAAAGATAATTAAAGTGAATATCAGTGTTTGATTGATGGTTTTCTATTTCTAATATTGGCATCTGTCTAGTCAAAAGTGTAGGTCATTAGTTCTTATATTGAAAGAATACTTATTGAAGTATTCAAATAAAAGTAGCTAAATACTAGTACCACCATTTGAACATGTTTACTTTAGAGTCTTATTAATATAATTCTTGGTTATATGAAATGAATAATACATCGATTTAAGTGGCTAAAAGTTTAGAATTAACTATTCAATTTTCAAACCTGAGTAATTCTTGCATTGGTAAACCTCAGAGAGTTGTTTATTTTAATTATTTTTAATTATAGTTAGTCTTTATCAGGTGTATAGACTCAAAGATTAAGCATAAAAAAGTAGCAATTCAAAAAAAATTTTAAAGATTTGCATAACAAATTGTCCTAGCTTATTAATTGTTTTTTTAAATTTATTTTCTTCAATAAACTTGTCTTATTTTAACCATTAAGTTCGATCTAATTGAAATGTATTGGCGCCAACGATCTTGACCAGTAATGTAATTTTGGACTATCTATCTGCATTGATTATCTGCAAAAAAAAATTATGTAATAATGGAAACAAATATTAGTAATACATGGTAATACTTTAGATCGATGATAGAAAAAATATTAAAGACTATATCAAATGAGCCTGAAATTCTCTACTTGCTATTATCTGTTTTTTATAATTATTACTAATATATTAATTCTGTCGCGTGGTGAAGCAGTTCATGATGGCAGAGAAGCATTATTACAGGAAACGGGTATCTATACTGGTCATGAGTCTCAGATAAAAGCTCAAGACACCTTTGATCCTTCTGGATTATTGTCTCAAATTACAAGTTCAGGATTATTGTCTAGCAGATATGAGACCAACTATTTTATGGAAAGTATCATCAAATTTTTGGTCAGATATTTGTCATTAATTGTGAATTTTTCCGCAATATTTGGTGATAGAAACTATAAATCTATATATAACAAAATAAGTAATGTGGCATCATATCTGGAGTCGCGTTCCTCTTATTCAAATAGGAACAAAATGCTATTTCATAATAGGGTCAATGAATTATCTGAATATATCAATCTTGCTGTGAACATTAAACTTTTTTCTTTACTTTTTACAGACTCGAGTAATATTTCGAAGGAAGTGATTTGTATTATAGCAGACGCCTCGAAAAAAGTAATGCATACAATTTCAAAAATTGTTACGTTACTCGAGAAATTATCGTCATTCGAAGTTGATTCAAATCTTAGATACACATCAAAATTCCTAAGCAAAGTTTCTAATGATTGTATTAGAATGTTTAGTAATTGTATTCGTAAATACTCTAAAATGAGTAAATCACAATTTAACAGCTTGTTCGCATCAAAAATAGAACAAATTTCCAAATCAACTCTTTCAGTTGAATTAAGCAATGAGTTTGGTTATTTACCTGATATGGAAGCTAATTTTGAGAAGATAGCCAAGTCTATTGAAGCCTATAATCAATTTTTAGAAACAGGGAATCCCTCTCTGACTGATGTAGAAATAGAGGAAGCAAAATCAATAATTGCAAACTTTTTTGAAAATGGGGGCTTAGATGAAACAAGTATATTTAAAAAAGAAGAAATTGTAATGATTTCTTTTGAATTTTTAGGGCTTGCTGCCATGAACCTATATTTATTTGACAAAGAAAAGTTTTATCCATTCAAAAATGAAGTTGAAGAGGCATGGAAATCAGCTACGTCAATGATTAACTATAGAGGAACTGAGATAAGACTATCTCAGACAATAGTTTTTACTATTAGAGAGGAAATAAGGACATTGATGAGATATCAAGAATTCTTAAGATTAGATTTCGCAGTAATGAATTTGGATGACTCACTCCTGAAGGATGAAATACTACATTTTATAACTTGCTTTTACGAATCTCTGCTTAGGACTTCCGAGTTTGTAAGAAAAGAGCAATCAAGGGATATTGGTGGAAAGTATATTAGTACAATATATAGTAAATTAAATCCACTTTTCGAAAAAGCATTAGATTACTATAAAAACACAATTTTGGACCTTGAACAGGTCAATAGTAAATCAAGAAAAACAATCGGAGGTACGATTTCTAAAGTTAGTAGAAAAAGTACGAATAGAGCACTGAGTAAGAAGAGTTTAAAACTAAATAATAGGTATTTTTCAAAAATTAAAAGTGATTCTACGAGAAAAACAAGAAAAATTATTACAGCTAAAAAAAAGAATTTGAGTAGGTTGGAACGAACTGTGGTGGATAAACGAGGAAATGAAGGAGAAAATAAAAACCAATTTAAAAAAAAATCGGAAAGACGATTAAAGGCTCGGATATTATCAGAAACATCTCAGCTATTACGCGTTTCGAAAATGATGAGAGCTCAATTATGTTATTTAAATAAAATTAATCAATTTGAAACTGCGGCTATTATTGAATCAGTGCTAGAAATCTCTAATGAAATACTTATCTCTGATGGCCTAATATCTAAAGAAGATCTTCGCGAAAGTATATCAGGAAGTGTAGATTTTTCGACTATCATCTATAGTTTAAGAAGCATTGGGGATCAGACTAATAGCGAAGGCTCATTATTTACAGAGAATTTTAGTAAAGGTATTGATTCTGAGAATAAATTAACCAGAAAAAAAACAAAAACTTTGGAACAGTACTCAGATCAAAGTTCATTAGTAGTATCAGAACAAAAATCAAAGTTAGAAGATGCAGTTAGTTTAAAGCCGAGAAAATCTGTTAACAGTACTAAAAGCAGAAGAAGAGCCGAAGAAAAAGTTAGACCATTGGATCAAATTGGTCCTACAATTGAGTTATTTGGGGAAAATGCAGTCTTTGCAACAAGGAAAGACTCAAAACTCTTAAATAGTTCGGATGGCGATAGTAAGATGGCATACAAATCAAAAAATATACCCAAGGCTCGATCAAAACATACTAGAGCGAGAATTAACTCTTCAAATGTGAATATAAATAATTTTTCTAAAGTAAATAGTAACAAGATTACAAAAGCAGCTTCTAGCAACAATTCGAACAAATCATATAGAAATATTTCAAGAAGACCAATGACGCGTAAAATGTCAAAAAATCAATGTTTTACTATTAATAAAAAATTAATTGAAGAAAGAACACTTTTCATGGTACCCCCAACATTATTTGGCCAAGAAACGGTTCAAAATATGATTTCTAGGTATAATATTAAAATTCTAAATTTCTCTCACGTTTCAGCAAGCTCACCGAGCGACTATATAATACAAGCCATAAAATTTTGTTATAACGAAATAGGTCACTTATTTTTTGAAATATTTCCATTTCTTTCAGGTATAGAAAATATGATTTTAAAGCAAATTATAATGCAGATGATTATATTATTTAAGAATTTAGTTTCTGTTTTAATTGCTAAAGATAGGAAAAGGTCAGAATTATCGAAAAGGACTACAAAGTAAAAAGTAAATATTGGAGTTTTAGCAGATTTAATGTATTTGTTTTATTTAGAGTTCAACCAGCAAATCATTACTTTGTTGATCTAATACTCAATTTTATACTAATTCCTTATTTTGTGCATAAAATAAAGATCAGGCTTGACTTCAGCTTATTAAACAGTATTGTGTGTACGTTTTTATGTTTAGAAAAGAATTCATATATTCAAAACCTATTTGCAATAAAAGCAGATAATCTGTTCGAATTTTAACTTCATAAGAAACTTTGGTATAAGTTTTCATGATTAATCTTGATTATAAAATATTAAAAATAATTAATGATTTAATAAAGAAATTTATATCGAATACAAAGTATAAGCCAATATTCAACAGTATTTTATTAAATTCATGAATTTATCAAAATAATTTCAAGTATGGATTCTTAGTCTTTTATTTGAATAAAATATTGTTATGAAATTTATGTAAATAGTTTTGGTTACTTTGAATATATGAAAGCATTATTAATTTGAATATTATTATTCATATTATAATCATATATCTATATTATATGTATTTTTACTCAGCTTTAGTCAGGCTTTCAAGTTAAAAACTATTACTGTTAGGAATAATTAAAATTAGTTGATAAAAAGTTTTAATTTTCTTATTTCATTGAGAATAACTTATTATCATATTCACAGAAAATATTCTTTCTATAATGAAGTATAACAAAATATTTAATAGTAACTTTTTAATAATTAATTAAATTTTAAATCAACTTTGATTATGAAGCTCTAAGAAATAGTTATATTTTAGATTCAACTTTTGTATTTAATGAAAGTAAAAGCCACATATTACAATTCAATTTGTTTACTTATTAAATTCAAAATTTGATAAGATTATTTACAGCATATTGAACAATTTATGTTTTTAGAATAAAATCCAATATTTATAGGGTTAATGAAAAAACAGGTAATTAGAATATGTAAATAGAATACTAAAATTTAAATAATTTTCATTGTATAATAATTAAATTCAATAAACAATTGCATAATGTTAATAAATTATTAATTATAAATTGTACAAATAGATGTATTGAATTGAAGAGGCTGTATATTGCTTTAATAAAGATGATAATTAATAATAAGATAACCAAAAAGTTAAGATCACCACTTGAAGAAAATTATAATATAATCTTTTTAATTTACCAATTCAAAAATATGAATCGTAATGAGAATTTATGAAAATTGCAGGAATATTTACGAGAACACAAAAAAAAAACAAATTAGAATATTCTAAATTTTACACATAAAATCGAAAAACTTTAAAATCTTCTAAATTGGGATTAATTATACTGTATTATATAAAAAATAAATATTCTCATTTCGTTGAATCTCAAACTTTATTAAGAATAAATCAAAAGTATTAAGAGAATCAAATTTTTTTCTAGCAAATCATTTATTCAATCGATGAACTAAATTTGACTAACTTCATACTCAATAGAAATAAACAAATTTTATGTCTTATAAAATAATTCACCTTTAATAATTCATATTATATAAAATTCTTGTTCTTTCTCTTAATACAAAGACATTTATTACTACTTAATCAATAAAAATGAATTTTAATTATTATATTTTTAATTCTTCGAATACATAATTTCTTATATATAAAAAAAAAATGTAGTAGAAATCAAAAACACTGCTATAATATGATGAGATTCAAACATTCAATTCCTATCTCCAATTTTGTATAATCTCTATAAAATTAGTATTCAAACTTGAGGTTCGAAAAATTTATAAAACATTTTTGAAAATCCTGATATTGAAAAGAAGTGAAACTCAAGTAAAATTATTTATTCATGAATGGATTATAATTTTATTAGAACAATATAAACTTAAATTTAAGGTTATTAAAAAAATTAAAATTTTTCTTAAACGATTTATTAATAAAGTAAAAAAAAATGATACCATTTTCAATTAATTTAAGCAAAATTTAAGGTTTTAAGTTTAAATATAAGCAAATGAAGCTTTATTTTTGAATTAATTATATAGTAACAAGTTTGTATTTAAGATGAATTAAAATAAATGCTAGGTATTTGGTATTCAAAAATTACGATTCAATGAGTTCATCAGGAGGTAATTTGAGTAAAAAAATTATATAAGATTTATACAGGTATTCGAAAAAGCTTGAATAAAGAAAACTTTAGCTGATTTAAAACTTATTAAATAAATTTTAAATATCAAAAAAATAAGAAAATAAATAAAAAGAACAAAAAGCCTTGGAACTAAATAATATAAAAAGATATGTAAAACTATTTGAAAGATGCTACGATTAAATAGTAGCTGAAATCATTAAAATTTATTTGGGAATAATTTTACTTTTTATGTTAAAGAAAAAAATTGGGTTTCTAATAGGAATCATATTTTTGAAATTGAATGAGGATTTAAAAAAGATTTTATTTTTGCTCACACCCATAATTTCTCACTTCAAAAAAGATATTTCGGAACAAAATATAGTTATAAGAGCTTCTTATCCAGGGAGATCTTACTTCTATGGTACTAACTCCACTTAGATGCAAATACAGATACTGCCATTCATTTTCTCCCAATTCTCATTTTTACAATGATAAAGTGAATAATTTGCTTATGCTAAAAAACGGCTTTCCACACTAAATAGTTATTTGAAAAAGAACTCATTTTGTTTAAAGCTGGAAAGAATTTTTCATGATAGTTATAGAGATATAAAGATTAACCTCACCGAATATTGGTGTAAGTTACCTAATATTGAAAACAGAAGGCAAAAATTAAATCAAGGATAAAGTAAAAAGAGTTCTAGTAGTCACTTCACACCAAATAGTTAATTTAAAACAATATATAAAACAAGAATAAAGTAAAATAGTATTTTTTTTTGAATTAAATATTATCAGTAGCTATTTAATAAGCAAAATTAATGATTGAATGATAAGTTTGTAAATTTTATGCACCCCAATTTAAAGAAATAAAATTTGAGCTCTTCAATTTTTGTTTTGAACAATATACAAGTGGAGAGCAAATATGATATTACTGCTTTGAGTGAATCATTAGTTTATTCGAGTACAGATATGCAGGCTTCGTTCATCAAGAAGAAATACTAGAAACTCGAGCGTTTTGAAAACCTATTAATAAAATTCATTAAGAGATTATTCAATTAAACATTTAAAAACTCAATTTATTAAAGAATTAATTTCATGGCTGTTACTGTTGATTTACAATGAAAGTTTTTCATATTTAGAGCAATTTGATAATTTATGGAAGTTAATTTCTAAATAAAAATGTTCTTTTATTTCAGCTCAGTAAATAATACATTTATCCGGACAAAAATTTATTATAGATTTTGAATATAGGTGTATTTTTGTTTTATGAAAAGAATTTTAAGTTTTTTAAAAAATTTGTTCAAATAAATTAGCTGGAGAATTAACTCTAATATTTAAAATAATTTAATTGAACATTCTTGAAATATTTTACATGAGATGATTGTTATAATATTTCTCTATTAGTTTATGATGAGTTTTGGTTGATTAAATAAGCTAAAATCTCTTAAAACTTTCCGTCCAAAATGTTTACTATCGAAAATTGGGTAGGAAATTTAATATTAATATATAGTACTAGATAAACAATTTCTTGTGACAATTATTTATTTTTATATTTAGTTTTTTCACTAAAAAAATTTTTTAGTTGAAAAATCCGCAATTATTTTTTTCGTGTAGAGCCTGAATAATTTTCATTTATTCTTAAATTTGTTTCTCAAAAAGATTTACAAAATAAATCGGTCTGGCCAATTTTATATAAATTTTACTGGTATTAAATATATATAAATAAAAATAAGTGTGGATTACGGGCATGCAATTAAATTACGTGTAAAAAAAAAAATTGTCAACAATATACCGGTATATATAATTGAGCTAAATATAAAAAATTAGTGAATTACCGGTATGTAATTAAATTACGTGTAAAAAAATTGTCAATAATATTTCGGTATATAAAATCGAGCAAAATATAAATAATTAGTGAATTACCGGTATGTAATTAAATTACGTGTAAAAAAATTGTAAATAATATGTCGGTATATAAAATCGAGCAAAATATAAATAATTAGTCAATTACGGGCATGCAATTAAATTACGTGTAAAAAAAAAATTGTCAACAATATACCGGTATATATAATTGAGCTAAATATAAATAATTAGTGAATTACCGGTATGTAATTAAATTACGTGTAAAAAAATTGTCAATAGTATACCGGTATATTTAATTTAGTAAAATAAAAATGAATTATGTAATATTACGATATATGTTATCTGTGATCTATAATAAAATACTATGCCTTAAGTAATTATAATATATTTTTTAAAAGTATTGATGATTATAGTCGATTATTATAGTTTATATTTACTAGAGTAGTGCATAAATATTTGGTTTAGTTTAAAATTGTATACAGTAAATTGATTATTTTACAAGTATTAGATATAAATTTGATTTAAAATTAAAAATTTTTTCTAATATTTCATTATATTTAAAATAAGCATATCATTTTAAATATTTGAAAACATAAATTAATATAATTCTACGAGAAAAGAAACAATTTAAACTCCTATTTTAATAAAATTAAGTAAAATTTATAATTAGAAATATTAAATATTTATGAAGAAAATAAAATTAAAGAAAATTATGTTAATTTAGAAATTTATTAAATATAATCAAGATATTAAATATCCTTAAGTTTTTAAAAATTAAGAGTGTAGTTAATTCTGAGAAAATTAATGCACGAAATACACACACAATTTTTACATAAAAAACTTAGTTAAAAAAAAAAATTAGAAATATCAATCAAGAAAAAAATTTGAATTTTCCAGAAAATATTTAATTATAATGAATGCTCACAATAGATCTTCAACAGCAGATTATTCATGCTATTACGATTTTAGTAATGCTCATGAATATTATCAGAAGCTTGACAATACTATGTTGATGAATCAAAATAATTCGCAATACTCAAGCTCAATATACAATAAAGGACTTTCAGCTCAAGGACCTAACTTTTTGCATAGTAACAAAATGAATCTTTCTACAGTAAAATTGGATATAAATAATAATGCTCCTGCGCTAATGAATACATTAATAGAAAAGAATAAGGAAATCAAAAATATGGAGAAAGAACTCAAGATAGTTAATGAAAGCAACATATTTCTTAATAATAAGATTGAAATGTTGAAGATTTTAGCTGCAAATTTTGGTGCAACACATGAAGATATTGAGGCAACAATGACAACAAATGACATATTTTGCATTCCAAAACCATCTGTCAACGCGAACTATCCTCAAACAGATTCATCTTGTGAAAATTTACATGAAAAAATTGATGATGAACTTGATGGCCTGATCATTAGTGACAAAAATATCATTAATCTTAATATTGATGATCCAGTAAAACCGCTTAATGACGAACAAGACAAGAAATCAAAAACTATATCTAAAAGTACTAGAATTAAACAACCCAGTGAGGGACAAAGCGAAAAAAAAGCAGATATAAGTCCAAAGAACCTCTTGAGAAGATCATCGACTCTTCTTAAAGCCACGAAAAGTTTGACAAACAGCATTCAATCCCAAAAAGAATCCACTAACAAGTACTTAACTGGTACTAGATTTGGCCCATCAATTAGACAAAGAACAATGATGCAAGCTTCCACCAACAAAAGATTGATATTATCTAAAGCAAAGAACATATAGTTTAATTAATTTGATCTATTTTCTAATTATAAGCCAATTTTGTCAAATGACACTTAGGCGCCAACACATTCTAGTTTTGCATTTTTAATTCCAAAAGGGTTATTATTTATAGATATAAATATTGATATTACATTTCAAAACTTGAATAATTCCTAAATAATTATCAAAAATTTACTAAAATATTACTCAAACTAAGGCTTGATTTAATATTTGATTTTGTGTGCTTGAATATTATTCTTTTTAAAAATATTTTTTTATGCACACACACAGTACATGTCGTAAATAATGGTTTTATGTAGTTTAGCCAACAAATAAATGCAACTTATTATAAACACTATGTGAATTACATGCTCACATTATTAAGCAACGAATCATATAGGGTTTTTGTATGTAAAGTTTTGAAAAACAACTATAAAATTTAGATATTTTTTTTTCTGGTTTAAATTATAAAGAAAATATAAGATTAGTCTTTTTAAGCAAACAAAATGCACTATAGCTACAATACAAATGGATTAATGCAGCCTCAAATGCACATGGTGCAGAATCACCAGCAATTTAGTGGTATGCATCATCAAATGGGAGGAGGAATTTGTTCTCAACAGTTTTATCATGAAAATGGGGTTGGAAATAGCAGAGGGTATGTGGATAGCCAAAGCTTTCAGCAAGGAAGCTTCCAGGCACAGCAACACATGCCACAATATTCTATGATGCAGTTACAACAGCACCAACAACAATACCAGCATCAGTATCATCAACCAATGGGAGATAGGAATGTGGGAAGGGCAAGAGCACAAACTAGAGGCCCTTTTTCAAGAACAGCTGCAAGTAGGTCAACTACTCCTACCCCAATGAACAGAACAAAAAATTTGAAATCAAGAGAGTTCTTTCCAAATGACGAACTCGAAATGTTACGTAGATCATCTGAATATTCAGAAGTTAATAAGAACCCATCTTTATCTCAAATTGAAAATAGCAGCTTTAATGGCGAATATAGTAATTACAGCAGCCACCAAGACATTCCCAAGACCCCAACAGTTGGGGGGGGAAGATCAGAGCATACATCTAAGTTTAATATAATAAATCCAGATCATATTGTAGTCCAAAAAATGAATGCTCCTTTAGAGCCAACTCCAACTCATGTCGCAAGAATGAATAAGATGAGGCTGATGGGTTTATTAAATAACAACACTCCTATGACTCAAATGACCCCATCATCCTCAGGAAATAATAATTTTGGAATTAGAGATGGGCACGCAATTTCACGTCAATCATCTTTCCCACCTCATTACCAAGAAAAGTATCCCCCAAAGCCAACAAGTAATTCGAATAATACGGCAGCTGCATTTAAGGATAGTTCACCGAAAGTACTTGGATCATACGTCTCAAGACAGTTGGAAGAAGAAGTGACAAGGTTGAGATATTTGGTAGACTCTCAGACAAAGAGAATTTCAGCATTGGAAATGAGAAACAAGGAACTTGAGAATGAGTTGATGTCAACCAGGAATTATCAGCAGATGTACCAAAGTTTGATAGAAAAAACTAATTTAGAGAATCATGAGGACGAAGATAAAATGGAAAACGGCGAGGAACAGATAAATAATGAGGATTTTGATGAGAGAGATCCTGATGAGACAGAAGAAAGTGCTATTCAAAAGCAAAAAACTATGGCAGGCGAAATAAAATATGTCAGACAAATGAGCGAAAAAGGAGCTTCTATGTTTTCAAACATTCACCAATTTTCAGCTGAATCTGCACTAAGAAAGGCAGGAGTACCCCCTGGAAAACCTTCATACGTTTATAGACCACCAAATAACCCTGAAATGATTGATGTGAAGCTTGCGGAATTTCATAATTCACGTAGCTCGCTAATTAGATGGTCAAAAGTAAGTAGCACAATATATCTATTCGGTACAACTCAAGTTCAATTAAGAATTTCAAGAGGAAATCTTCTTGCAAAGCCAGAGTCATCTGAATGGGGTAATGGGAATTTCTGGCCAATAGAAAAGTTTGTTTCTGTTTTTGAGCCAATTGAGAGAGCAAAGATGCCAAATAATTGATTTACTAACTCAAAAAATAGCAAATATTTAATATATTGAATAAGATCATTAGAGTATGTTATAGCTGATACAGCTAACAGGTTCTCTTGTTGGACAAAAAGTTATTTTTAATTTACTTTTATTCTATTAGCATTTTTTTTAAATTCAAAGCATGCATTTACAATTAACTTTACCCGCCATTTTTTTTTAAATAAAAATTAAAATAGTAATAATAAAATGTTAAGTTATATGTGCCAAACTTTTGGAATTGAACGATCCAAGTATGTTTTCCACTGCAGCAAAACTAGCGAACTTAGATGATTATCTAGAGTCTTCTCAGGATTGTATAGTTTCACTTTTGTCAGACAAAGATGACTCAAAACCAAAAATTGCAGTGATGAGACCTGCAAAAGCCCAAAATAATGATGGCAACGAACCAGGAATTAGTGACAAGGCAACGGTAAATGTAGCAGATTGTCTTGCTTGTAGTGGGTGTGTAACCTCTGCAGAAGCTAAATTATTACAGGATCAAAATGCCACCGAATTTATGAATCAACTAAAACAGAAAAGGTTGACTGTAGTTTCAATTTCAAACCAATCATGCTCTTCTTTTGCCAACCAGCTAAACTGTGATCTCAAAACAATTCAGAGAAAATTATCGGGATTATTTAAGCATGTTGGAGCTAAGTTTGTAATGAATTCAACAATTTCAGAGTACATTTCCCTATTAGAAACAAAGTACGAGTTTATTTCGAGATATAAAGCGAAATCAGACCTTCCAATGATTATTTCACATTGCCCAGGATGGATTTGCTATTCTGAAAAGAGTTTAAATAATTCTGTAATACCTCTATTGAGTAAAGTTAGATCAGCACAACAATTACAAGGAATTTTAATAAAAACTTTGACTCTTGAAATATATAATCAACTTTTATTCCTCTATAAATTTAGACCAAGCAAATTATATGGAACAAATACAAATATTAAGTTGACTTTTAAACAAAGTGACAACTTTATTGAACAAAGTGACATTTTTCATGTTGCTATTATGCCTTGCCATGACAAAAAATTGGAGTCGACCAGAAGTTTTCTTTCTTTAAAATCATCAGATGGAAGTTCTAACTATCCTGAAGTTGATATAGTATTAGCAACATCAGAAGTTTGTGAAATAATCAATTTGGCAGGGTTTAATTCACTAATGGACGTTCCAGAGGCTCCACTAGATAACTTATGGCTTAACCAAAATTTTAAAATTACTAGTCAGCATAATTTATCTCTTTTAATAACTGACGATTATACAAGTGATCAACTGCTGAATCAGTTCTGTTGGTTGATTCCTTCATATTTTAACTCAAACTCAGGTGGATTTTGTGAATATATTATAAGAAGTGCTATAAAAGAACTTGGTGGAGATATTATTGATAAGAGAACTCAACTTCCATTTAATAAGTTAAAAAATGATATTTTTGAAGCTAGATATAATGAAAACAATATTGAACTGAACTATTGCCTTGTTTACGGATTTAGGGCAATTCAAGCTATTTCTCGAAAACTTAACTTGCAAAGGAACGCAAATCAGAATATTCGATCTAAACAAGGCTTAATAAATAATGTAAACTATCACTTAATAGAGGCTATGGCATGCCCAAGTGGATGTGTTTCTGGTGGAGGCCAAATTCTTTTACAAAACGATGGAATTGATGATAACTCCGATGTAAATAAACTAAGAAAAAATATTAAGTTTATTGATGGGATTCAGGAAACTTTGTATAAAGGTATTAATTTGAATAAAAATCGAGAAATTATTCTACCAAATGAAATTCCAATTGTGAATATTTTGTATGATTATTTAATTCACATAGACAAACAAATTGATATAAACTCTGAATTCAAGCTCCCTTTTCTCAGGAATGACTTTTTTTCTACTAACGAAGTTTCAACAGCATCGCTGAAATGGTAGGTAATAATTTCAAACATTTTAATAGCGCCAACATGTAATTTGGACCGGTAATATTGGCTTTAGTTGACAATGTAAATCATAGTGGGGGTACAATAGGTATAATTTCATCCTCCGTTTTGAGATTGCTAAATAAAATTATATTTTATATTTTCTAAAATTATTCGTTAAGATATTTATTAAACTTTTCCCCTACTATTTTTTCGTTTAATGGTTACTTGAAGATGACTCTATTGCAAGTAATTAGAAAAACAAAAATGAAAGAGAAAGAAATGAGAATTTTAGTGCTTGGACTAGACAATGCGGGTAAAACAACTGTTGTTAGGAAGTTTGCTGGTGAAGATATTTCTACAATTCAGCCAACTCTAGGCTTTAATATCAAAACGCTAATTTACGGCAAGTATAGGTTAAATACTTGGGATATTGGCGGTCAAAAAACCATTAGAAGTTACTGGAGAAACTATTTCGAAAGCACAGATGGGATAATTTGGGTTGTTGATTCAACTAATATAGAAAGAATGGACTCCTGCAACGAAGAATTGCACCGCCTTCTTTCAGAGGAAAGACTTTCTGGAGCATCCTTATTAGTTTTTGCGAATAAGCAAGATTTATCTAATGCATTAAAACCTGAAGAAATAGCAAATGTAAGTTTCTATCGAATTAAGTTATGGAATATTTTTCTTTTAGGCTCTTAACTTGTCTAATATTAATAATAGGCACTGGAGAATTCAGTCTTGTTGTGGACTCGATGGGCAAGGTCTTAATGAAGGAATTGATTGGATTGTAAACGATATAGCTGCAAAAGTATTCTTATTAGTCAATTAATCTAATTAGGATAATATATTAAAAGCATGCCAGAACAACAATATAAATTTATAGATAATTAAACTAAAATGAATATTCCAATCTAAATAATAGTAAGCTAATTACTAGCTATCCCAGACATTCTCATGAAAATTTTTAATTTTTTATTGCATTGGTTGGAATTCCACTGATAAGGGTTCAACTTTATATCTTTAGCCATTAAATCAGTGTTTTCTTTATATTTTTTATATAGCCTTTTCATGATGATTTCCTCTCTTTCTCCAAGTTTCTCTGGAATTGAGTTATCTTCGAAAACTGGAGGTAAAGTACTTAATATAACTTCTGGATCTAAGGACTATGCAATTTAGAAGCAAAAAAAATAATTTTTGAAAAATTAAATATGTTTAGAATATTCAGGATTCAGTTCTAAAGATGGAAACTTACTTGGAAATTCTGATTAATCGTCTTTTTGTTATCCCATACAGAACGCAAATTCTTATCTCTTATTTGCTTTTCTAAATCTACATATTTATGTTTATTGCTTTTAGTTCTCCTACTCACTTTCTTAAGTGTTCTCCTTCTACTTAATTTAATTGCCATGGTATTAAGCGACTAACCACAGCCTTGATAATTAAAATGAAATACTCATTACATTCACTTTCCATCTTGACAGTTATCTTGATAGGCGCCAAAAATAGGTACAGTTGTAATCGTGATATAGAAGGCGCCAAAACCATGTAGATTGAACAAAATTCCACACATTCATTAAGAATTATTTAAAGAAAGTGCAGAGGGTCAAATAAATTGAAATCGCAAGAATACATATCAAAATGGTTGGAATGTCCTCTATGTACGAATCTATTAAGTTCTTTGTTGGGTTTTGTATTCCAGCGTACCATTCTATTCTTGCTTTAAAAACTCAAAATCAGCATTTAATTAAAATATGGCTAGCATATTTTTTCACGGTTGTCTTTTATGAGCTAACGTTATCGTTTATTTTGGACCCTATCTTTAAGATGATAGATTCCAGGCTTCTATACTTTAAGACTTTGTTTGTTATACTGTATATCTTCCCAGAAACTGGATTTCAAGAATCATATTTAAGTTTTTTCAGTAATTATTTGAGTAAATTATTTATTGTAGTATTTAAATACATTAAGGGAGTTTCATTTTCAAATCTGGATCTTCCAGAGGAAACCTCAGCCTCAGACTCGCCGGCCCCATCAATACCTGAAGAAGGAGATATCAAAGGAGTAACCAGCTTGAAAGAATCTATTTCAGAAGGTACTACTCTTGCTCCAAACACTCCAGTAGGAAAGATAACTACAGATTTCATTCTTTCATAGAAAAAAATTCAATTATTATATACTATGATATGATACCATAAATCCTATTATTAAAGTAAAAATTAATCCGAAAATTACGTTGATTAACCTCAGTGATGATTTATTATCAATCATATTTCTAGATGAGAATTTTGAATGAAAAATAAATCTCTTTTGAGAAGATATTATGGCTTTTCTTAATGTATCTTTGAAATAACAATTGGATAGTGACTCTATCGAACCCAAATTACCATTAAATCTTTTTAATGAATAATTAAAAAGCGAGCAGCCTAGGAATTTTGGAACTTCCTTATTTGAAGCTTTTTTTATAGGCACTTTGAAGTTTATATGATTTAGGATTAAGTTTCGAATATTCAAAGAAATAAGTTCTTCAATATTTGGGAAAAAAAACTCGTTTACGTATACATGTTTTATATCTGTTTCCCCAGACTTGTATTTTATCTGGGGGGTAGACTTCAGTTGAACTCTTGAATATTTCCCAATCAAACTAATTATAGGCATTAACTTATTTCTATTCAAGTTCTTAAAATCTGCCAAACTAAAGTGTGTAAACCTATCAATTGAAGCAACTCCTATTTCACTCTTAAAATGTTTACTATAGGAGTTCTGACCTAAACTGGAACATCCTATTGCATAAACATCTTCAAAATCTAAGTAATTATGGAGCGTTGATGCCTGACAAGTTTCTGATATAATAAATATCTTTTTAAACCTTTTTTGTACTTTCATTTCTTTTATTGCATTTGAAAGCTCAAAAGATGTCATTTCTTCAAAATCCTGAAATTTGAGAAATCCATCTCCACCATGCCCTGTTAAAAATATAAATATATTTGAATTTTCATTTGAAAGAAGTCTTTTTTTATTTGGAACACTTCTATTGTGTTTATTTGTTAGTACTTTGATGAAGTTTGAAACTGTAACTTCATCCTCTTTGTAGTCTGTATCTGCGCACTCCATCGTTTGTGTATAATTGTTCAGATTGTAGAAAAAATCAAACTCTTCGCTATATACTCCACCAGGAATTGAATTTCTAGTATTACAAGGAATGTTTTCTGCCAGCATTAAAATAATTCTGTCATCTCTAAAGCCATTTTGCCTCAGATAATTGTAAAAACTTAGTGCATTTGTGTTATGTCTATAATTGTACCAGTATCTTGATGTAGAAACTATAACTGCCCAGTTGTTCTGGCTTATTAATTCAAGAAAAGAATGTTGAAATGTTTGATTTATTGTGGGGAATCTCTGAAAAAGGACTCCCACACTATAGAATAATAAAATAAAAAAAGCTGATAAGAACTTCATCTTATAGTTTTCAAATCATATGATTTGTAATGAATGTATTATTACTGATTCATTGTATAAATTAATTATTATTTTAATTTGGGTACATTCTATTGTACATCTCGAATTAATGAGGAGATTTACCGCAATAAGTTATTATAAAGATATTCAAGTAATAAAAAAAAATGAAGTATCATTAAAAATTTGATTTAAATATTATCTAATTAGAACAGAAAGGTATAAAGTTCGCCTTCGCTTTTCAATATAATGAAGTCTACGAAAAGAGTTGCAGTTATACATCTTGAATGCGGTATAGGAGGCGCAGAACAACTTATGGTACTTGCATCTCTGGCATTACAGAGCCACCAATCTTCAAATAAAAAAGTTGAGCTAACAATGTTCACCTCTTACCACGATAAGTCTCATTCATTTTCTGCCACAAATGATGGTAGGATCAAAGTAAAAGTATTTGGAAGTTGGATCCCAAGAACATTTTTTGGTTATGGGACAACACTATTCTCCTACATTAGAATCATTTACACTTCTCTTATAATGCTTTTTTGTGTAATTATGACATCATTTTCATTTGAGGAAACAAGCAGATACTACGATGTGATTTTGAACGACCAAGTCAGTGTAATCAATCCTATATTAAAATTGATGACTAGAAGGCTAATATTCTATTGCCATTTTCCTGACCAATTATTGGTTAGAAAAAGAGATGGCTGTCTAAGAAAAATGTATAGATATGTTATGGATTCTTTAGAGGAATTTGGAATGAGATATTGTGATTACGTATTTGTAAACTCAATTTTTACCAGAAAGGTTTATATAGAGACATTCAGAGGACTGATTACTAATGCAAATAAATATCCTGTAACTTTAAGCTACCCTGAAGTACTTTATCCACCTGTAAATCTTGAGGATATTCCTTCGGAAGAAGAATGTGAGAATTACTTTTCAAATTCAAAAATTCCCCCACAGTTAAACAGAGCACCAAACGTACCATTTTTCTTATCATTAAATAGGTACGAGAGGAAAAAAAACATTGAACTTGCTATTAAATCATTCGCAATATTACGTGATCAATACAAACCAGGAGAGAAATTTTGTCTTGTTATTTCTGGAGGTTATGACAAAAGAGTTGCAGAGAATATAGAATATTTTGAGGAACTTCTAAGGCTTGCTAATTCTTATACTTTTAATGTTTATATTGGCAATGAATGTATTGAATCAACTGATTCTTGTTTCTCAGTTGTTTTTTTAAGGAGCATTTCTGACTTACTTCGTTGGTCTTTATTAAGAAAATCAATTGGACTTCTTTACACTCCTGAAAATGAACATTTTGGTATGGTTCCATGCGAAGCCATGTCTGTGGGGACTTCTGTTATTGCCTGTAATTCTGGCGGGCCAACTGAAACTATAATACATGCAAAAACTGGTTTCCTTTGTGAGCCAAATCCAGAAAGTTTTGCAACAAGAATGAATGAACTCATTAAAATTAGCAAAGACAATTTAGAAAGCTCGGTTTGGAGTAGTTCATGTAAAGAGAGAATAACTGCACTATTTAGCCAGAATATTTTCCAAAAAAGACTTTGCGAAGTAGCTTACTCAAAAGAGACTGAATCAAAGGCGCTCAAGAAGATAAAAAATTTATAACATAAGAAAATAAATTGCGAAATTTTGAAAATCTAACATAATAGCTTTTATCTCGAAGTTAACTGTTTAGTATTCTCTCAATTAGAACAATATATGATGAAATGAACGAACTTGAATAAGGCATGACCTCACATATAGACCTTTTTTGTACTTTATTTAGAGTAATTCTAATTTTTTTATATATAAATTTCTTCATACTGTTGTTATATATAGTGGAACTCAGTGAAAATAAGCATTTTCCTACAATCTTGCATATTGTTATAATGGTATCATCTTCTAGACTTATTCTGATTCTAGACTGTTTTTCAGAAATCTCTCTTGCTTCAAAATTTATGGAGGCAAGATCAATAGGGATTAGCTCTTGGCTTGAAAGAGAACTACAAAGGCCCAAAATGATCCAAATAAATGTAATGGTATGATTGAAATTCAGTTTATAAATGATTGATATGCAGATTTGCACAAGAGTGGTTTGGTCCTTGTAACTTGTGGGGAAATTAAAATAACTATCCCCATCAAACTTCTCAATAAAATCAATGAACCTATGTTTCTTCTCTGTTCTACTTTGTTTAAACAGTTTTATTTTATTAGTGCCTAGAATAACTGATGAGTTTAAATCTTCCTCACTCAGACATAAATTATAAGAATCTGATTTCAAAATATCGATATTCCTACTACATATCCTTAATAAAATATGTTCAATTCCATCATACTCTGGCCTTAAAGCTTCATTATCTAAGTCATTTGTGTCAAAATGGCACTTTGGAATTGATGTTAACGTACAGAAAACTCTAGTCAAATAAATCCATACAAGTATAGCTATAATAGGAGATAAGACATTTTCTATAACGCGTCTATTCCCTGCAAGCAATCTGTCTATTAATAAAAGTCTTTTATCGCACTTGTCACCTTTACAAAGTATTAATGCCTGTGCAAGCGTGTAGATAAATTTGTTAGATTTCTCTTCATCAGAAATCAAAGTATTTACAATTTTCAAAAAATCAGTCCCATCTAAATCTAAAAGTTCTTTAGAAAACTCCAAGCACATCTTCCTTTTATTATCAATAGTTCCATTTGAACGGTCAGCATAAATGCTCTCAATTAATCCCGAAATTGTCGTACTCATCTACGTCACAAAACGTCAATTTGATCAATGATCATCTGATGCAGTGCTCAAGTATTAGATACCTTTTATCTTAAAAGCCAAAGATGCAACATAATGGTGCAAATAGCACCCTTTTAAGAAGCGATAATTTTTAATAATTAAAAAAATATGGCGCCGCCCCACAGGCAATTTTTGGAGGAATTATTGTAATATATTAATAAAAATTAGAGAAAGTACCCAAAGGTTTGCATTCAATAAGAAAATACTGCATTTCTAAGTGTCTATTGAGTTATCAATTTGATTTTTTTCTTATTATCAGAGGGAATTTTGTTTTTTGACATTAAAACTTTAAGCTTTCTCTCACGAGCCTCTTGATTTTTCTCATTAAATCCGATTTCTTCCAACAATAGCAGAGCCTTCTGCTGAGCAACAGTGACCCTATTCATATTTTTTAGTACCTCATCCTCATCTAGCTTTAAAAGCTCCATTTCTTTTTTCATTTTATTTTCGAATTCATATACATAAGGCACATCATGTTTTGTTACAAAAGTAAGAGAAATGCCGGTTTTATTTGCACGGCCAACTCTACCAATTCTGTGAATATAATCTTCAAAAGATCTTGGAAAATCATAATTAATGACAAACTCTACGTCAGGTATATCCAAACCTCTTGCAGCAACGCCAGTGGCCACTAGTAGCTTGCTTGTTTTACTCCTAAACTTTCCTAGAGAAGCAAGCCTTCTTCTTTGATTCATCAAACTATGTAATCCTGTGACCGAATATCCCATTATTTCTAAGCAGCTTGTTAACATTTGACATTGTTGTTTTGTAGCGGTGAATATTATTCCCTGTTTAATTATCTTATTCTGATCAATAATTTGTTCTTGGCTCTTTGGGGATTTTTTGTTACTTTTAATGCCAAATGTTACATTTTCGTCAATATCTTCCTGGGAATCCTCAAAAAAATTTGAATTTTTCTCAAATTTTGCTTTATCAACAGAATCAATGTCAAAGAAATGAACTTTAGATAAAATGTGATGCAAGTACACAAGTCTAACTCTATGATTCAGAAACAGATACATCTGTCTAATCTTTTCAACTGGTGAATCGTCTGGATTTTCGTTCACTATTATCATTGGAAGCTCCTGAGGTTTCTTTACTCTCATTTCTTCTTTACTAGCAGTAGAATAATTATTCACAATCTCTTTAATAGCATTTGTTAATGTAGCCGAGAAGAGCAAAGTCTGACGTCCAGCACATGACTTTGGAAGAATTGACAATATAGGAAGCATATCATCTTCAAGAGATTCACTCAACAATCTATCAGCCTCATCCAAAACAAGAAATCTCAAATTTTTCATTAAGTCTGCTATATTGCTCCCTGGGTACGAAATGATTGAAGTCACTCTTCCTGGAGTTCCTATTAATATATGGGGCCGCTTCTGATTTAATATATGTATCTGTTCAGACTCATCAAATCCTCCAGTCAAAACCTGACAATTCGCGTTGACCTTATTACCAAAAACTTGAAATTGATCTAACACCTGATATGACAATTCCCTTGAAGGCACCAATACGAGACAAAATACTGAAAATGGATCCTCTGCCAGAGTTTGTAGTATTGGTAAGCAATAACATAAAGTCTTTCCGCTTCCGGTTGGAGCATTTCCTACAACATTCCTACCCTTTAATATATATGGAATACTTTTGGACTGAATTGCAGTTGGCGTTTGTATTTTCAACGATTCGCACGTATCTTGGACCCATTTGTGAAGTCCTAGCTTAAAAAATTCCATTTCTTCATAATAATTAATAATACTCAGCAAAATTTATTAATTTATTACAATAAATCTATTTTCTCTCTAATTTTGACCTTTAAAGCATTGGCGCCAATTTATAAATTTATAATTTTGTAAATACAATTCAATACAGTTTTGCATGTTTAAGTAATTGATAAAGCTAATGGAAATTATTTGATTTGGAGAATTAAATTTGATTAAGTTTGGACAATAAATTTCATCCGAGATATCTTTACAAGGTTTTGGAATTTAAATCTATTTATATAGTTAAGCTTTATTTATTAAGAATTTAGGATTTCCTATCTTCCAGCTAGAGCTGTTTGTTTTTGAAAACTGGTTGATATTTTTGGCACTACATAGTATTTGACCAAATACCCAATTTTCTTCAAATTTAATTCCACTTGTCTTTCTTCCGTAAATTTCAATTGTGCAACTCTTTTGGTTATTACAATCATTAATTACGAAGTTGTTCAAATCAATTGTGTATGAATTTAATTTATTGTATAATTTGATACTGAGCTTATTTTTTAGAAAATTACAGTCACAGAAAATATTTCTGCCTAAAACAGTTTGTCTATTTCCGCAACTAAATCCCTTTTGAATTGCATATTTATTTAAAATAGTATATAGCTGCAATAACCTAAACTCTGGTATCATTGCTCCATATATATTTAAGTCTAAGCTCAATTTAACATTAAATTTAGATTTGACTTCTTTATCGACCAACAATTTGACTATGGAGTCATATTTTTCACCTAAAAACCCTTTTTCGTTTTTTGAAGATTCGCCTGTATTTCCATTATAAATTGCAAATATCAAAGAATCTTCATTTTGATTGACTCTGTTTTTGTTTCCAATTCCACTGCATTGAAAAGACATAATATATCTGCCTCCGGAAGGTTCTATTGCTTTTGAAGTTGTCTCGAAGATGCCAACTCCTTGAATAGAGTTGTCATTTAATCCAATAATTCCGTCTATATTATTTTCAATTATGAATTTGTACATATTCTGGGAAATTAATTTAGATTTGAAAAACGGAACTTCAATCAGGAATTCCGAAACCTTTATTTTTGAATGCAAACTTTTTTGGAGTATCTTAATTTTGTCTCTTTTCCCTATTACATAGCATCTATTAATAGCATTGAAATGATTTTTCATTAAAACATCGCTATCCCAAATCCATAACCCAACTTTTGAGAAGTTCAACATAAGTCTAAGAACATTTCCGTTTCCCAACTTGAGTTTTAGAGTTCTAACTATAGCCTTTCGTTTTTCTTTACTAATTCCTATGTTTGCTTTCTCTTGACAAAATAAAACATTTCTTGTACTATTATCCTTTTCAAAAGTCATCTTATTATCGACTAAAATTACTGGACTATTAAGCAGGCTAAAAACATCTTCATCCATTTCACAATACTTAGACTCTATGTTATAATTCAATATATTACTAAATATCTCTCCATTTTTCTCATTCTTTTTTTTTAAATGTAGTAGTGTTTGCATAAAAAACCCGTATTTATAGTTTTCTAAGCTGTTATGATTTTCAAAGAAATGCCAAGATGGTGGAAATTCTATCTCATTAAGGCTTCCAGAGAAATTCAGGCAATATGCTCTTAATATTATTAATGCTAAAGTCAAAAATAACAAACTCATTGATCAGCAATAGCAATAAATTATTGATTACCACAAAGAAATTATCTAACTCATATTAATAAATTACAAAGTAAAGTTAAATAAAAATGAAATTTATGTGAATTTATTATCACTTTTACCCAAAGTATGCTCTATTTCTCGAGATGAATTATCAACATTATAATTAGTTGAGTTTTGCATGCAAATTATTGAAATATACAAAAGAAAACAAATAAGCAATCTAAGACAAATTAGTTCTATTTGAAGTTTAGTTTTGCGTTTCAAAATGAAACATTTCCTTGGTAAATGCCTAATTGTTGCCTCTAATTTTTTGTAATAATTTTGAATGCTAAGATCAAATTAATATGGGCGCCAAAGCTTCAATGCATAATTAAAACATTGAAATATATTACCAAACTTTTTTTCCACAATGGGGAGGAAAAAAAGGAAGGTAGCTGAAATCAAGCCGTTTTGTTACTATTGTAACCGTGAGTTTGGGGATGAAAAGGTTTTGAAACAGCACCAAAAAGTGCGACATTTGAAATGCTTACACTGTAGCAGGAAGCTTTCAACTGTTTCTGGATTAATTGTTCATATGCTACAGGTAGTTTAAAATTGAGAGTCTGCCAAAATTTATGACTAAACTTGATTATTTAATTTTTCTCAATATTTTTAGGTCCATAAAGAGACTTTATCTAGAATTCCAAATGCTATTTCTGGACGTGACATTCCAGATATCGTAATTAATGGTATGAAAGGAGTACCTTCTGAGTTAATAGAAGAAAGGATAAAGGAGCAGAATGTGGAAATAGATATCCAGAAAGATATTAAAAGTTATAATCCTCATGGAAATAAGATGATGGCATTAATGAATGAAGTTGCAAAGAATTTTGTGAAAGAAAATGGTAAGTTTAAATCTAATAAATTAATAAGGATTCTAAATAATCAAAAATTAAATTTCAGATCTGGGAGATATACGTGTTCCAGGAATGTATGGAGGCCCAGAATTCATTTTTGGAGCAATGCTTCCCTTCCCAAATCAAAAACCAATCCCTGGTGTAATGGTTCAAAGAGACATTGAGAACTTGGGGAAAGCAACGAAAAACTACGAGCTAATAATGGTTTTCGAAGATTCAGATACTTCTCCAGAAGAATTATACGCATCAAAACAATTTTCTTACAAGATAATTAAAAAGCATATACCAATTAATATTTCACTTGTTAAAAAGTAATTAGCTAGATTTTTTAAGATGAGATTTTTGAAGTTCCCATATTTTATCTGTAAATCCTTTATCTAGAAAACTTTGTATTGCTTCTGCAACGCTTGGGGAATAGTATGTGAGATAGAAGAACAAAAGCTCATGACCTTTTGCAATCCAGGCTTCATTTAAAAGATTAGAAGTTGCTTTAACCATTAAATCTGAGCATCTTTCTGAAGTCATTCCTTTCAATTTATGAACACCGACATTCAAAGATCCATCATGTAAGACATTTCTTGAATCGAACTCAGTTTGGACATGCCCTGGGTAAATATTGGTAATGACGATGTTGGGGTTACCAAGGTGAATTGCTGAAGAAATATTTTCCTTCTTGTCACCAGAATAGTTGTACTCCAAATATTCATCCCAGTTGGTATAATTCAGTTCTTTTCTTAGTGCCTGGAAAAATGAAAGACAAGCTCTTTTGCTCGCTCCATATGCGCATCTGCCAGGTAATACTACATAAGATTGAATACTAAGAGTATTTATTAAATGACCTGATCTTTGCGGAATAAAACATTTGGAAAGAACTTGTTTAGAAATTTTCATGCTACCTAAAGTGTTAATCGCCATAACTTTCTCATCTGACTCAAAACTACCTATGATTGCCCTTTGACCAATTCCTGCATTATTATATAAAATATCAATCCTTCCTTTCCAATTCCTAGCTTCGTCAACTTTTGGATCAATTGCAGCTAAATCGCCAATATCAAATGCTAAGACTAAAATATTACTTTCAGGAAATTCAAATTTCTCAACCAAATCATTCTTTACTTGGTTGAGTTGTTTACTGTCCCTACTTGTCAGAATTAAAGATAATGCAATATTACTTTCCTTTGAAAGTTTTGCTAATCTCAAAACTACAGCTTTGCCAATACCCGAAGATGCTCCTGTAATCCAAACTACTTTATTCTTGAAATATTCAGGAGAAATATCATCGCTCAAACAACCCAAATTAAAGTCGGAATATTTAGAAATCAAAGTGACAAATAGTCCCCAGACCAACACTGGTAGTGCTATGAATGCACTAAAAATCAAGCCATAGACATTAAAAATAGTTCTAAATGCCCTTTTCATCTCAATATTGAAAAGCCAAATATAAAAGCCAAGTATCTTAATTATTTTTATTTCACTTGTATGAATTCATGCACATACAAATAATTATAATCGTAGGCGCGCAGACACAGCGCCAAATGAATTTTAATGTGAACAAGTAATAACTATTATTAAGTTAAATGCAATGGAGAAAATAAAAGTAACAGTAAAGTGGAACGTGAGAACCTTTGAAGATATCGATCTTGTTCTGTCAGCTCCTCTTTCTGACTTTAGGGAGAGACTAAGCAATTTGACGGGGGTGCCTGCCTCTAAGCAGAAATTAATGTCCCAAAGAGGTGTATTAAGAGATGGGATGGATTTAAATAAACTAGGTTTAAAGTTTGGGTCGAAGATAGTTCTTGTGGGTACTGCAGAAGGAAGTGAGTTGAAAGTTCCATCAGAAAAAACCATATTTTTTGAGGACTTAACTTCGGATGAAAGGGCAAAGATTTTACAGGAAAAGCAAATAGTACCTCTTCCAGTAGGTCTGGAGAATCTGGGAAATACATGTTATTTAAATTCAATAATTCATATGCTAAGGAGTATCCCTAGCTTTTTACAGATTTTGAGAAATAGCAATTTGAGTTTATCTGAAAGAACAGGCTCAAGTTCAGGAAGTTCTATTAAATTTCTCAATTCGTTCAGACAGTTAATGGATAAGATGGATGGAAGCGTTGAAAGAGTAGTTCCAGGAGAGTGTGTTGATTTATTCAGGCTCCAGTTCCCTCAGTACAGTACTACAACAGGAGGCGCTTTTGCAATGTACCAACAACAAGATGCAGAAGAAGTTTTGGGAAGTTTGCTGACATTGTTTAGAAATGAGCTAGATGGGAAAGATGGCGATGATCAAACAATAGGGGATATTTTTCGTTTTAGAATGAAAACTAAATTTAAAAATACTACATTAGAAACTGACGAGGAAGTTAAAATGGAGGAGAATTATAAACTTATGTGTCATATGGGAACTCAATTGAATCCTGTAGACTTCTTAACTCAGGGTATTAAGCTCTCATTAGATGAAAAAGTTGAGAAGAAATCTTCTGAAACAGGATTTGATTCTATTTATCAGAAAACCTCAGAAGTGGACTCTTTACCACCCTACTTACTTGTACAGCTTGTACGTTTTGAATGGAAGAAATCTAGTGAGATTGCAAGAACTGAGGCTACTAGGGCAAAAGTATGTAGAAAGATTGAGTTTCCTCAAAATTTAGATCTTTATGAATTTTGTTCTGAAGAACTAAAAAAGATTCTTAATATTGGAAGAGATCTCTCAGAGAAAAAAAAAAGTAGAGCCATGGAAAAACCTGAACAGGACGAACAGAAAACGGAGTCGGAGTTGTATACAGACTGCCCTACAGGAGTATATGAGCTCGAATCTATTGTTACTCACCAAGGCCGTACTGCAGACAGTGGGCATTATGTTGCTTGGAGATATTGTCCAGATGACCGTGAATACATTATTAAATTCGATGACGACAAAGTCTCAAGAATAAAAGCCAAGGATGTAGATCTGTCAGGTGGCAGATCAGACTACCACATAGCCGTAATGCTTTTATACAAAAAAACAGTAATTAAGGCTTCAGAAGAGGAGATGGCCACATTATTAAGTTAGTAGACAAGCAATTCATAGATAATAAGAAAAAAACTTAGAAACTATCATTAAGTACATCGATTTTAGATTATCGTCGAATTCTATAGCTTCATTTCCTGATTTACCTGGAGAAACTGAGCATTTGTTTCTCGTTAAATAAACGGTTCAAACACGCATCACTTTCTCCTCTTTGTCTAACGGCTCCGGAAATCGCAAAGCTAACAACTTGACCGGTTGCAACACCTTCATCATCAACTAAAGCGACGTCGATTTGAACAGCTCCATGCTCCTTTGATGGAATCAGTCTCTTGGTTGCTGAACACTTTCTTGGGATATATAAATCAACGATCTTTCCTTCAATATTCTATATTCGAAAATGAGAAGTTAAATGGTTTGTTCTCGGAAATTAACCAGTCCACTAAGAAAGTCTTAGTGGAAACGCAGAACAATAATACTTACCTGCATAGCTACAAATTATCTAAAATTATGAACTAGTATTCTCAAAATTTCAATACAGCTCTTTCGAAGTCCTTAAATTTGTTGCTGAATTTGTTACTTCTCCTTTGCAAGTTCTTCCTTCAATATTAATAATCATTTTTCATTATTTACATTAGAGACAGAAAAAAATTTGTCTCGTCGCGGCGGCGCCCAAACGGTGCCAGCGACACAACCTTAAAGTTGGCGCCATGACTTAAAAAAATACAAACATGCATTAAAAATAGTGAATTAGATCGTACTAATAAACACTTTCATTAAATATCTTTAGGCACATAGCATACTTGAGTCATCTTGGCTTCATGAATTTACTTGTTTTCAGCTAACATGTCATATAGTATGGCAATTTCTCTTTTGTAGATTTTATCATCATTATTTGGATCTGGAGTTTCAAGTATTAGTGGCATATCATTGAATCTTGAGTCGTTCATGATAAATTTAAAACACTCCATGCCAATATTACCCTTTCCCAGATTTTCGTGTCTGTCCAGACCAGACTTAAACTGCCCCTTTGAGTCGTTTAAATGCATTGCTTTTAGATATTTAAGTCCAATTGTATCTTGAAATTCAACCATAACTTTATTAAAGCTCTCAGCAGTTCTAACATCATATCCTGCCGCAAAAAGGTGGCATGTGTCAAGACAGACTCCAACACGGCTTTTATCCTTGACTCTTTCAATTATTTCAGAAAGCTCTTTAAATCTGTAGCCCACACATTTAGATTCCGCACAGTTTTCTAATACTGTAATTACTGACTTAGTCTGTTCGTGAGCCCTATTAATACAATCCGAAATAAACTTAATAGACTCTTCCTTACTGCATTGGCCAACTGTTGACCCAGGGTGAAAGTTATAAAGCTTAATTCCCAATGCTTCACATCTTTTGAGTTCATCTTCGAATGCTACGTACATTTTATTTCTTTTCTCTTCATCTGGATTCCCCAGATTTATCAAATAAGAACCATGTGGAATACAAAATTTACAATATTCAATCTCGTTAGTTTCACAATTTTTCTTAAAAAGGTCAATGGTTTGTTGTTTCAAAGGAGGAGCATTCCATCCACGAGATGGTTTTAAAAACATAGAAAATGCCATACCTGCAATATTCATTGAATTGTTTACTGACTTATCTACTCCCCCTGATGCACTTACATGAGCTCCCACAAATTTCCGATATTTTTTTGCTAGCTCTCTGTGCCCTTCATATGTATGATCAACTTCATCTCTTAGCTTTAATTCAGTTTTAGTATTAGATGAAAATATTTCCAGCTTTGCCTGTTTCAGACTCCTTTTGTGATTATCTTGACCTTTCTCTTCCTTAATTACTCTCTTGCATGATTTCTTTAAAGAATTTAACATCTTATACTTAATTAATATAGTATATAAAAGGGATCTTTGGTTAATATCGAATTTTAAGAAAATCAGACTTAAAAATTCAAAGTCTTATTTCGTTAATAAAAATTACTAAACGTATAAGTTAGCGCGGAAAATATTTATTGTATTCACATGCATGCAAGTCAATACAAAAATTAAGCTAATTGAAATATTTAACGTTACAACCCCCAAACCTTTTAGCTATAAGTTTAGTTATAATAATGTAAATTGTCGCCGTAATTATGTATCGACATTAAAAATATCAATAATATCGTTTAAATTCGAGAAGTTTTGAGAATTCTTATAATTCCAGTATTCATGTGTAAAGTCCCATTCATACTCAACAATATCCTTAGATACAGAGCTATGCTTGGTGCTTAGGACAGATGATGAAAGCCTCTTTCCTTTAGTAAACCATCTTGGTACAGCAGATGTTCCATTCTTTTCTCTTTTTCTTTGCTTTTCTTCAAGTAGCCCTTTAATAATTTGAGCCCCATCCACATCTCCAGACTCGTATAATCTCTGGTCGGGCCTGAATCTACTGTCGGTTATTGGTATGTTTGCCCCTTTTTCTGGATTGTAATCGTCCGTTACTTCGTTCAATTCAAGAGCCATATATGTTAGAAAAAAATTGTGTGAATTATCTCCATTATTGGGATGTGGGTTACACCTCCAAACAACGTTAGACTTAGAATATGGATGAAATGAATCACTTTGAGGTTTTAGTGAAGAAATTTGGATCTCATGGTCTGACTGTCCTTCAATGCAGAACAACCTCTGATCATTCTCATTGTAAACTGAACCTGTTACAATATTTCGTCTTTTACTACGCTTCGACTTTTCCAAGCTACTATTATACTTATCCCATGAGTGTGAATTATTTGAGTCTGAGAAAAATGAAGTTTTTCCCCTAAAACCATGATTTTTTGATGTTACATTAACGTCCCCCAGCCATTCCAGCCATGTAGAACCAAAAATAATATTATGAATAATACAATTAGGGCGTTCCCAAGAATACTCCTCCTCCCCATCAACAGTCTTGATCTTCAGGTGAACGGTTCCTTGAGGAAGGATAGACAGACTGTTCGGTCCAAATGACATAGTCGACCAAACCGTACCCCAATAAACCCAACTTCCATCATTAGATTCTGCATGGTATGCTGCAACGGGTGGGTGGTGCATAACTTGCTCTGCAATAAATTTGAATCCTCTATGAGTCAATTCAAATGTTTCTCCTAGTAGAGGATTGAAGGGTTTTGAAAGTCTCAAAAATGTTGAAGAAATTGCCGATGATGCGAATACTGTTATATATGCAACTCTTTCATCAACAGATTTGGAATTGCATGCTTTTTTTAACAAATCATGGTATTCCAAGTCCTCAGAAATTCTCTGTATAAACGATAAAGGTTCGTTTAAACATATAGGCATAGATATCCTTGAAAGATCTTTTCCAAAGACTTGTCTCATCATCGATAAGAGTGAGAATTTTGTAGATGCTTTTGGAACTGGAAGATTCTTTCTCCTAGCAATTCTACGAGATTTTTCTTCTTCTACATCTTCATTTTCAATGCAAGTTTTCGATAAATTTAGCCTTTCAACGGATAACTCATCTTCACTCTCTTTAATACTAACAAAACTTTCCTCACTATTTGTTTTCATTACTTTATTATATTTTATAGGTATATTACTACTACTTGAGGCTATAATAGAAGATGAACTAGTTAAATTTTCTATCTCTTCAATTTCTGTAATAGCTTCTGCCTCCTTACTTACTAGATAAGCCTCTCCTATGAAATTGGATGAACTTAAAGACTTTGAACGTCTCTCACCTGTATTTGTTTCTACTTCTAAATTTTCTAACAGACTACTATGCTTATTTACATCTATTTCTTGAAATCTATCAGTGTTTCCTTCAAGTATCTCTTCTGTTCTAAATCCTTTTGGCTTTCTATGAACATATCTCGATATTTTTCTCCGGATTCTGTTCATATGATTAACCTCCACACTAATGTTCTAATATCTTCTATTAAATAGAAGTGAAATTGATCCTTTTATTGATTATTTCAGAAAAATTAAGATTCAATCGAAATCCTGCATTACTTGGTAACAACTCCTTTGAAGTTTTATTAGCTAAGATTAATTTATTTTCTGTTCAATTACCCTCGATACAATGAGTTATAAGTTGATTTTCTTTAGACTATCAATATGACTTCTTTGTAATTTTCAAAGAATCCTCAGCTACTTAGCATTTAAGAAGGCTTTCCCCTATGTATTAAACTTTTACTGTTTTTTAATCCTTTATTCCTACAAATCAATTTTTACTTATTCTACTTTGACAAAATATTTTTGCAACTCTTTGTTTTTCCCGCCAAAACAAGTCATTGCACATTTACATGTATTATAGACAAGTACAGATAAATAACAAAAAAAAATAATAATAAATTGAAATTCAAGTTAAAAATAATAATCAAACTGTACATTTGGAAAATCTTTGTAGATATTCTATTAAGAAATTAATTATTGATTTATTTTTTTTCCATATATAGAAGAAATGTAATTCTAATTTTTAAGACCAATGTACCTTGAAGTAAACATTCGTTTTCATGAATCTAAAAATATATAATTTAACTTCGATAGTAAAGAACTTAGCTTTATTATAACAAAAAAAAATAAGTGGTTCAGTAGAAAAGATTAATAATTTGATTTGCATGCGTAGTTATCTGACTTAGAACATTTGTATTTAAATCATGGGAAGTTCAAATGATTGACTAATTCTAAAAAAATCTATTTTCAATGAATACAAGAGTTGACTTAGAAATCATGACCAAGAGTTACGCGTTGATCTTTGAATCCCACTATAAAGCTGCTGAGTACAAATTTCGAATTTTCGCACAATTTAGTCAAAGAAAAACAATAATAGTGTTATATTAATAGGAATTAGTGATTATGAGAAAGTAAACAATTAAATTGAGTGAACCAATAGTACCGTAAATTATTAGATGGTTTATATCAATCAGTCTTCAAGAGCAAAGGTGTATAACAGAAATAAACAGTTAACAAACTTTACCCTTCAGGACTTTATGAGTATAAATCATCAGCATCATCATCAATGGGAACGGAGTACTGGGCATGGGTCGAGTCTGGCCAGTCAATTGTAAACCCTTCGCCCCCGGATTGAGTGACGTAGACAGGGTCGAACTTCATTCTAAACTGATCATACTTGGCAAGGTCGGTAATACTGACGGACCTTCTTGCTCCAGCAAATGCTTCCTCAAAGTGTTTTCTCCCAATTTCGTAAATGTGATTATCTGTTTCATCCTCAATCTTCATAGCATTGTCATCTCCTGACGCCTTCTTTAGCTCCTCAGCAGCAATAGCGTCTCTAATGGCAGCCTTTGCTGCTCTTTGGCAAAGCTCTGCAAGGTCTGCGCCTGAGAATCCTTCGGTCTTCTGAGCAATAAAAGATATAGGAACGTTCTTTGATAGAGGAGACTTTCTAAGAATAGCTTGGAGGACAGAAACCCTAGCAGGAAGATCTGGGAGAGGAATGTAAATTAGTTGGTCAAGTCTTCCAGGACGTAATAAAGCCTCGTCGAGAATCTCTGGTCTATTCGTAGCTCCAATGAAGAAGAGATTCTTCTTAACACCAACACCATCGATTTCTGTAAGAAGTTGATTCATAACTCTATCACCAGCACCACCAGCATCTCCCATGCTGCTTCCTCTTTGAGTACCAATACTGTCTAACTCATCGAAGAATAGTACACAAGGAGCAGCTGCTCTGGCCTTGTCGAAAACCTCTCTGACATTTGCTTCACTCTCACCAAACCATAAAGTGAGAAGTTCGGGTCCCTTAACTGAAATAAAGTTTGCAGAGCACTCAGATGCAACAGCTTTTGCAAGCAAAGTCTTACCACAACCAGGTGGACCATAAAATAAAACCCCACGAGAAGGGCTCATTCCAAAACGTTCAAACTTCTCAGGATGCTCAATAGGGTAGAGTATCATTTCCTGCAAGTTGCGTTTCACTTCCTCAAGACCACCAATATCATCCCACTTAATATTTGGGACTTCTACAACAGTTTCCCTCAAAGAAGATGGGTTGCAAACACCCAATGCAGAGTTAAAATGGTCTTGGCTGACGGCCATAGAATCCAAGATTACAGCATCAATTGTCTCATCTTCCATGTCAATGACGTCCATCTTCTCACGGATACAGCAAAGAGCCGCCTCAGTACAAAGCTGAGCCAAATCTGCTCCAACGAAGCCGTGGGTATTAGCTGCAATATCATCAATTTTGACATCCTTAGCGAGCTTCATATTTCTCGTATGAATTCTGATAATCTCAAGTCTTCCATTGTCATCTGGAACTCCAATGTCAATCTCCCTGTCAAATCTGCCAAATCTTCTCAATGCTGGGTCAATAGAGTTTGGTCTGTTTGTAGCTGCAATAACAACAACTTGGCCTCTCCCCTTCAATCCATCCATAAGAGTTAGTAGCTGAGATACAACACGACGTTCAACCTCTCCATTAGTCTTCTCTCTCTTAGGAGCGATAGAATCAATTTCATCAATGAAAATAATCGCAGGAGAGTTCTTTTCAGCCTCCTCAAAAGCTCTACGCAAATTTCCTTCTGCCTCTCCCGCCATTTTTGACATAACTTCCGGTCCATTAATCAGGAAGAAGAATGCCCCAGTTTCATTCGCTACTGCCTTTGCAATAAGGGTCTTACCAGAACCGGGGGGCCCATACAACAAAACTCCTCTCGGAGGCTTAACTCCTAATGCCTTAAATAAGCCTGGATGACGTAATGGAAGCTCAATCATTTCTCTGATTTGAGCCATTTGCTTTCTACAGCCTCCAATATCGTCATAGCCAATGTCATCCATCTTTTCCTCATCCTCTCTCTTTATTGGATCACCCTCGCAGTGAATCACAGTATCAGGAGCTACAATACAGTAATCCTCTGGGTCCACTCCGACGACCTTGAACTCAATTGGACGGAATCCACCTCTCACCAAGAAGGCATCTCCTTTCTTAACAGGTCTGTAAGCCTCCAAGAAATACGGCTTCAAATACGTTTCAAAAAGATTACCAGTAATGCCCTCCAAGCAATCGTCGAAGGGCAAAACATGAATTCTTTTACCATATGGAACATCTCCACACTCAAGTACAGAAACTGTATCTCCAAGCTTGACTCTCAAGTTCTTCCTGACAACTTTATTCATACGGATTTTACCCTCTTCTAAATCAGGGTCAACCAATACTATACAGATTGTATCTCTACGTTTCTTACCCTTTAACAAAATTGTATCGCCTCTAAATAATTTCAACTCTTCCATCTTTGCTGGACTTAAACATACAACAGAATTATCATCATTAATGGCATCGTCAACCAGTAGTCTATTCGGAGCTCTCTTCTTCTCAACCTGTCCAGGTGCCTTATTATTGGCAGAGGAGTCGCCATTAGTCATTTGAACTTCCTCTGATTTTGGAACTTGATTTTCCCCATCAACATTCATTTCTTCTAAATTCTGATTTTAATATCTTCTATATCTTTACTATGAATTCTACTTTACCTCTACCTTTTTATTCGTGAATTGTTCTAGTAATTGTATATATGTACATATATTTATTCAAGTATATATTATATTAATATATATTCATATATATGCTCTTGGGTCCAGAATTAATCTTTTTTTCTCCTAATTGTTCAGATTATCTCTGGAATACTCGCTCTAATATTCTTTATTTTCTCTTTTGTCTCCATTTATTTCCTTTATTCTATTGTTAGTGGGGTAATATGCCCACATTTTACCGCCTAGGTTTTAGCGGCATGTGTGTTATATAAATATTTTAAGTATCTAAGTGGTTATATAAGTTGAAAGTTAAATATTATTAAAATCAACAAGATATATATTTTAGTTAATAAAAACCTTGGTTGGAATTTTTTAAAGCATAATTAAGGAGCTGCAATTAAGTTTTTTTCCATAGCTTTTTAAGAAAAAATTTTACGTAATGCATAATCAGGTAGTACAAAATTTAAATATATATTTTCATCAAATAAATGTGTATATTTGAGGATATAGTACTTATAAACATCTATTGATAATTAGCAATACAACTTTTTAACTGTGAACTATTGACCTGAACAATTAATAAGCTTAAATTTGGATTTAAGTCTACTTAAAATTAAGAGTGGAAAGTATAAATTATTTCTCAGAGAAGAATACCCTTGTAGGAATGTAATAAATCTAATATCAAAATAACTTATATTTATTAATTGAGCATTTAAATACTAATATAACTTGAAATAAAGTGTTTTTTTAGTGATGAATACAAAAGAGGGTGCCATAGTTTATTGGGAGAAACAAGGAAATGATAGAATGTGTGCTCTGCACTGTTTAAATTCACTTCTCCAAGGACCATATTTTGATGAAGCTTTTCTTTCTAAGATTGCTTATGAAATAGATGACATGGAAAGACGCTTACTAGAAAAAAGTAGCCCAACTATTAAAACTATTTCCGGCAATTCTTCTCAAAACGCTTCATATGACGGTTTCTTCTCAATTATGGTTCTCCAAGAATGTTTACAAAGACATGGGTATTCTTGTACACCAGCAGCGAATCCAAAAGTTCAGGATTATATTTTATATCCATCGTCCTGCTGTGGATACATTATTAACTCATCGGAACATTGGACTTCAGTTAGATGTGTTAAGGGAAAGTGGTTTAATTTGGATAGCCTTAAGGCTGCTCCGATTCATATAGATTATTTCGAGGTTTCAAATTACTTACAGGAGATCATATTTTCTGGAAAGAGCGTTTTTGTTGTACAAAAAATTCAGAATGAAACTGATTCTCATTCAATTCCTTTACCTGATCCCGACCCATTTCTTAGACCAATTAAGAACAACGGTAAACAAAGATTTTATCTCTCTGCTTCTGAAATTGAGAACCTTGTATTGGAGAAACAAAAAGAGGATATGACCTCTCAAGTGGGTGATGATAACTTAAATAGGAATTTCATGTATTCGAAGAAGCCCGTTGAATACGCATGGCCAACTTCTGGTGGCAATGTGTTACAGTCTACATCAAGTATAGTCGACCAATCTGATGAAATGGCGTCCGAAGATAAAGAGCTTGAGAAAGCATTAAGAGAATCTGCAATTGAGTTTGCTAAGAGTATTCCTCTTCCGGATGAACCCCCTATAGATCATGTTGATTCTATCCAAATTCGCATCCGGAGTAAGGCCGGATCGTCTTTCGTCAGAAGATTTGACAAAACTAATTCTTGCAAATATCTATTCTCTTGGATCGAGTATGAAATGGCACTACTAGGGAATCCAATTCAGGGCAGATCATACTCTTTCGTTTCTCAATTTCCCTATTTAAAGGTTTCAAAGTTTGATGAAAACTCAATTAAAATTTCGAGATCGGATATTAGTGAGGTCATCCTAAATTCACCAAGCTTAAGTGATATTGGAATTAATGAGAACACTCTACTACTACTTAATCTTTAATGAACTATTGCTAATTTAAGATATATATGTTACAAATTCAACATTGTATCATTATATACTAACTAAATAAAAAGAGGTTAGTACTCATTTCGATTTCTAAAATATTAGCCATTAAAATAATGTATCTATCTATACTTACACTCTTATGTTTTCCCCCGCAATTTATTACTAGCTCAATTTTAGTCTTGAAACTAGAATGCAAAAGCAGGGGAAGCTATAGTGATAAACTTGTTATTCATCATTTTGCCATCTTAAAGTCCAATCATTATTCCCAATCCAATGCCACTGCCACTTATTTATCACATTTAAATACGTGTGCATAAAGTTATATGCACCTCAATATTTCTAATAAATTTACACCCAGTCCTTATAATTAAGTCCATACTGTAATTAGTTTGTGTGCATGAAATATTTTAGGCGGGAACTAAAAGATGCGAAAGTGGCGCACACAATATTTATCTGCCATATTCAGGAACAAGCAAAACGGGAGAAAAAATTAAATTTTTGTGACTTCCCACAAAAAATTAATCAGAAACTGGAATTATTCTAATTAGTTTGGATTATAAGTAGCACGCTTGATTATGGCCATATTTGGTTCAGTAGATTTATGATTTTAACTTATATCGAAGAAGTAAGAGTTATCGTATGGGAATGAGTTTGAGATTCACTTCGGATGGATAACTTATGGGGCAATCCGAATGTAAATAATAAACACTGTCAGTTATTATTCATTGAGTGTGAACTTTGGAGGTTTCACCCTGCTGAAAAACACCAGGTTCCTATTGTAAATGGGAATGCAGGAAGTGATCAGCAATCCTTATGTGTTGAACCATCTTTCCTAGATGCTTCTTCCCTCTTTAATACTTCAAATTTCTCTCACTTTAAGAGGTCCAAGTATTTAGTTGAAGTTAATTTACTTTCTATTAATTCTTCTGCAGATGACCTGGAGAACAGTACGGTATATACTGCATTAATTTCAAGCGAATTCTTATCTCCCCAAACTTTATCTTATTCTAGGGATTGTATAGATGTCAAAGGTTTTTCTGAAAGAATTGAAAAGCAAAGCGTTCTTGATATGGAAAGAATATATAGATTAATAAGCTACTTTCTCTCGTGTTGCCAAAACAGAGACTGTAGATGCAATTTTACTATAAATAATGAATCATGTATTATTACATGGGATCCTCTAAAAACGAAATTGCTCCTAAATCTAGACTTATTCAATAATAACCTTGCATCTAGTAATAGCAAACTTTCAGTTAATTGTTCATGTCCAAATAATTTATGGAATAAATTAAACTCTATAATTGGTTTAGGCGGATTAATTAAGAGTTTTCTTCCAGAATTCTGGCCAGCTCACGAGCCCAGCAGTTCTCTGGAGCTCTTCAGCATACTTGAGAATATTGCATTTTCTTTCAATATATCTAGTGAAGATATTTTCGTTTCTTCAGATAGTAGTATTAAAACTACATCTGTCGGAGAGCTTTCACTACTATGCAAATATATGGCAAGAATATCCCTTGTACTTTTTAAAAAGGGAATTATTACTACTCATAGAGAAAGAGTCAAAATTTCGGAATACAAAGATTTTCCTCATTTCGAAAATTCTAATGTCCGGCCTGTTGTGAGATTAAGAGGGCTGCCTTGGAAAGCTGCTATCTTAGACATTATTGCTTTTTTCAATCCAATCTGTAAGATTTTGGTTTCTGATATCGCTATTTCATATAATAAGGATGGAAGAATGACAGGAGAGGCTTATGTTCTACTTCCTTCTATAAGAGCATATGAGCTTTCACTTACACTCTTACATGGTAAAAGAATGGGTAAAAGGTGGATTGAGGTTCTTCCTTCATCTACCCAAGAATTCTTAATTTGTTTGCAAATCACCAATTTAAGAAAGCAAAGTCAAAATCCTCCCCTTTTTACTGATTCGACCTTTGATAGATATTGTAACCGTTCAGTTCTTAGACTTAGAGGCCTGCCCTGGTCTACTACTGAACTTGAAATCGTACAGTTCTTCATTTCTGGTGGAATTTATGATTTGAACATTTCTGACGTGTTTCTAGGAATTACTGAAAATCAGAGAGCATCTGGCGAAGCCTGGATTATACTTCCTCATAAATGTGATGCATTTGAAACTCAGAGAATACTTAATAGAAGAATTATTGGTAAGAGGTATATTGAAGTATTTATTTCATCATTTCAAGAACTTGCCACTGCCAGATCTACTTATTCTTTGAAGCAATGCTCTTTAGAACTTTTCCATGCTTTAAGTAGCACATCGAGCAATAATAGTACCTGTAGTACTGTTTCTAATGGACATAGAATCAATGGAAGGACATTTTCATCTCTTGGAAGCAATATACATCTTAGAAAAAACTAACTCACTCGAATAATCCAAGAATTATGTAATTTAATATTTCTCAAATGAGTTTTATTTAACTCATACCAAGTCTAAGATTTCAAATTTTTCAAAATATTTATTTAATTTTTTCAAGCTATATTTCTAATTATGGCCGTTAAACTGTAAACTGAAATGCATGGCATTTATCACGGGCCGATTCAAAGAATTAACAGCAATTTGAATTTCCAGGGAAGGATAAGCTGCCGTAAATCAATTAATTAAAAGAAACTATTTCAATTATTGCTTCTTAATCCTTTCATAAATTTCTGTAAAATATTTTAGCAAATAACAATCTGTTATTGACGACCATTAATTGCTCAACAATATAATTTGGAGAATTTAATTTTGAATTTTGGGAATTTCAAGTCGAATTAAACTTGTTTCATTAGTGAAATATAATAAGAAAAATCAGGAAAGTAGTGTATGTGAGAGTGGCCAGATATGGCTATTCATATGGGTCTTTCTAGTTATGTGATCGTCTTATTTATGGTTAATGAAAACTTTTTATGGGTTTTGTTTGCTATGGCTAAGCTAATATTCAATTTTATATTCTGAATTATAATTTTTTATAATACTGAATCACGTGGAAAAGGTTTGAAATTCTGGAATTTATCAAACTTAAAGAGAAAACTGTTAAGATATGAATTGTAATACTAGCTTGTCGTAAATTATTAAGATTTGTTCAAGAAGTCTATTGAAAAATTAAATTTCAATATATTTTCTTTGCTACTATACTACATACGTATATATATATATATAGAATGAATACGTATTTATTTCTTATATGTATTAATTTGCGTATGTAAGAATATTCATATTAATTTTAAATTTCAAATTTGGAAGAAATTTACAAAATTTGTCATTGAAAAAGTAAGCAGAAACTCATAAGGGATATAGAGCTTTAAAATTTGAAAATAAATTAATTCAAGGTTTAAAGAGAAAATTTCCGCATAAATCTGATAAATGTTCATAATATCTAAAACAATTGTCAGTTTTTTTTTCTGAATAATTACATTGAATAAATTCAATAACCACTGGTATTACTGCACACTCATGCACTTAAATTTTGGAAATAATGTGGAAAATTGCAAGAACTGTTTTTTTTGCTTCAAATGTAAATATTAAAGATACTATAGAAAATTCTGGAAAAGAGATCTTTTAGAATATTGTTTTTTAAATTATCAATTATTAATTTTTTTTTAGAAAGATAATAGTGATTACAAGTAACTATAAATGGGCACAAAGTTGAAAACTAAACGATTACTAATATCAGTAACATTGGTAATTGTGATAGTTTATCCAAAAGAAAAACTTTCCAGTTGGGATTGATATAGTATCTAGAAACAATCAATCAATATAACAAGGAAACCACTTAAAAAAAAAGAAAAAGAAACAATTCTAGATTTATTATTAACTAAGGTTGTGTGAAGTTAGAATAAGAAAATAGTTTGGCGGCACTCTGTAATTATAAAATTTTTGAGCAAAGTTGAATTGTTTTTTAAAAAATTAAAGAAATTTTTAAAAAAATAAATCAACAGGTGGAAGTTAAAAGTTACAGAAGTAATAGTATTAATCGTGTTGATATTATTCCTAATTATAGCCATCATCTTCGAAATTAATGTCCCAATCTTCGATGATATCATGCTGAATAATATCCGAACTAACTTCATTTGAACTTAGTTTAGTGTTAATCTCATTTGAGCTTTCACTTTCTAATTTTTGGCTCTTGTTTCTCTTGTTATCGTAACTTGCCCGATTTTCTCTGTTGATTGAGGATCTTTTGTTGGGCTTAATATGGTCACAGGTGAGTGGTGGCGATTCCTTAAAGTCATTCATCTGGCTTTTGATCGATTTTTTAAGTTTCTTAAGCTGTCTTGGGCCTAGATTCTTGATGTCATTAATAGATTTCCCGGCTTTTTGTAGTTGCTGGAGAAGTATCTTGAATTCTAAATCTTGTTGGTCACTCTCTAAAGTAAATTCTTGATACTTGTTAGAGTTTGCATTTTCCGGATTATCCAAAACTTTCATAGATGACAATTTTATCTTACCCTTAATTAGTTCGATTCTTTGATTCTTGGTGTTAAAAATATAGTTTTGTAGCTCAAGAAATTCTTCAGAGTTAGTTCTGGAATTCATAGAGTTGTAAACGTATTCACTATATATTTTACTGGAATAAGGACAAATGAGATTACTTTTAGTTGGATTTTGGTTGTAAACCGATGTAAAAAATTCCTGGTTAGTTTTTAAAGTGATTCTAAGGTTTTTAATATATTCAGAATGAGCCTCAGCCTTCTTTAAAATTTCCTTGATTTGCCTGTTAATATTGTCATTCCAATATCTACTATTGTTCTTTTGAAGTTTCTTAAGGTTTGGTACAATTCCAAGTAAAAACTCTGGAAAAGATGGATGTTTATATAAGCTGGAGATATATATTGTGACAATATACGCCCAGAATTCCAGTAAAGAATCATAAACTTGATACGACTTGCAAATTGAGTTTCCAATTTTTATTTCAAATTCTGGCATGAAAGGTTTGCTTGTAGTTGTAATCATGCTTTGGGTTTTTAAGTTAGTTTGGGATGACTTATTGAAAGTTTGTTTAACTCCTCTTTCAATTGTAGAGTGAGCATCAAATAACATTTCTGAAATTGGAATAAATACTTTGTTGGAAATTGAAATTTCAGCAAGTATCTCCAAAGTCTGGAGTGTGAATGGAAGAAATGAAATAGAACTTAATTTAAGTTTGGTAATAGAAATAATTATAGTAACAAGTGGATATTGTAGTGGGTAAAGCTGTGAAATATTAGAAATAGCCAATGACCAGATTCTGATGAAGGTTAAAAACTTCCAGCTAAATAAGTTAAGAAATACTTCTTCAAAAAGTTTCTTTTGGCTGGCTGAGCCTTTTGATTTATTTTTTGAACTCTTCTTAGAATCATTAGTTCTAGAAATGCGAATATATAGAATTCTAAGCATAGAACCCAGTTTCCTTATAACGTTATAAGCAATTCTATAAACCATAGTATGATTGGATTCCTGCAAAAGAAGCAAATATTCGCTGATAATTTGTTTAGAGGATAAATAATTTTTCCAAGAAATTCCTCTCACTGCTGATATTCCAATAGTGCGATGCAAAATGAGTAGGAACTCTTCGTGTCTTTTAATGGGATGGCTTACCATATCATTCTTGTCAAAGAATTCAAAATTGAGGCCGTTCTTATTGATATAGCTTTGGGATATCATTCGAAAGCGAGTATTAATCGCTTTTAGCACCTGAAATGCTCCTTGCTTTAATAAAATATATTTATTCATCGTCCATATTCTAGACAATAGTGTGGAGAATCGATTCGTTTGTAGTCTATTTGGCATTATCCAAAGAATTAATAGTGGATCTGAAAGCTTATTGAATAAAACTCGCATTAATTCTAGATTTGGTTCGATGCTTAAGCAGTTATTTAGAATTAAATTACTTAAATCTTGCCAGAAAAATCTACATAACTTTTCAATTTTGTTCCACTTTGGGAGAGATTCTGGAATAATATCAGAAGTTAACTCTTCTTTTTGCTTTCCTCCCGAGGAGTGGTACCAGAACAAATGAGGAACTTTTTGAAGTACATTTACGGTAATCTCGAACATCAATTCAGGATTATCAATTTGAAAAGTTGCATATCTCTCCTTTTGACGACTCTTTATCTCAGCAGATTTATCCTCAAATTTCTTTTTTTTATTCTTTTCAATATTAAATTTAGCTGAATCTTCGTCATTAGCTATGGTATTAATACTTGTTACTGACTTAAAACAGCTTAACAACAAACTCAAACTCCTAAAAGAGTTCTTAGATTCTAAATTTTCAATAATTTCATGAAATTTTATTTTGTCTAGTTTCGGAAGTCCAAACTCAGTTCCTGCTAGCTCCTCATTCTCTTCTTGCACCATTTCATCCTCCGGTTCCTCCTTAAACCCTGCAGGATCCAATAAATCCTGCCCATGCTCCTCCAAGTATTTGTAAAACTCATAATCTACCTCTTTTAACTGCTTGAGCTCCTCCAGATGCTTAGAGGTTTCCAGATTTATATCCGATTCATTCATCTCTGATTCCTTTAATAAATATTTAATTGTCATTGAATGACACAAAAGCGGCGCGCGCGCCATTAGCGGGTTTGCATTTAAAAATGGATAAATGAAAACATGGGTGAGATATAAAACTTATAATAGTAATAATAATAGAATGAGAGGCTAGTATTTTGATTCAATAGTAATTATCTATATTAAAAACCAAGCTAACTTATCTAGGCTTGTGAGTATGTTTCACTGGTAACTGGTACAACACTGCTATTAATCGCTTTATTGCTTTCTGTGTAGTATTTCTTATAAAAGACAGAATATAGTATAGACACAATTGTAATGATAGTGACTGAAATTATGCAAATTGATAAATATGTTAAATTTCTTCCAAGGTCAACTGGCTCGTTCTCAAGGAAAATGATGTTTTGTTTTTTTGGAGAGTTCTTTTCTATATTTTGGAGATGTATTTCAGAATGTGGCGAAAATTCGTTTTTACTTGTATATAGCTGATTGCATAAATAATCGGAATTCGATGAATGCACTATTAGTGCGGCATTTGAATTGGAATTATCATTGGGAAATTTAATGAATCCGCATTGGCAGATTCCATCTGTGTGTTTATTTTTAATGTTTGCAATACAAGTGTGGATGATAAAGTTTGGATTGGAAATTGAGTTAGAGGCTATATTACTTGGTGAATTTTTGTATTTGAAATTTAACCTAAATTCTCGATTAAATCTTGGTTCAATGGAGCCGTTAAAAACAAATCCTGTAACAAATTTGAATTTACCATTGCTATTTTCTTTCTTGTTTTGTTTGTTTATCGATATCAGCAATTGCTGCGTATTACATTCATAATCAGTGCTAACAGTAGAGTTCCATTCTTTAAAATTTAAAAGTCTGTATCTAAAACCTGCCGAGTATTCTCCAAATTGGGTATTTCCAGGATCAAACCTGGAATCCTGCCTACAGTTGGATGAAAGTAGTTCCCAAGTAAAGATTGAATAACATTCAGTGGTCCTATTAGAATTACTTTGATAAGTTTCATTGCTATCTTTGGAGCAAATAGACGACAATCCGCTATTGAATAACGAAAATTCTAGTTTTCCATTATTAATTTCAGCATTGTTTTGTAAGTATAATTTAGCAGAAATACTGAGCTCAAAAACGGACTTCGACGCAACGGCAAGAATTTGAGGATAATATTTTCTTGCAATTGGGAAGATTTCACTCTGAGGGGGGTAAAACCCAAAGTAGTCAGAGCCGATTTCTGGAGATAATGAAATGATATTGTGAGTTGCAAGTAAATAGTCATCCGCTTCCCCTGAAGCTTCATAGTCCATGTTGGGGTTTCTTGCTGCTGATGAGAAGCAATATTTGGAAGCATTTTCAAATTCATTCCTAGATTTTGTAAAGAATGTTGAATCAAATCCATTTTTGACTGAATTAATAAAAAACGGACCCTTCATATGCATCAATGTTCTAATAATACAAGTAGGAGATGAAATTAAGATTTCATACTTAAGTTCATTATATATGGCAGCAACATTTTCATCCAAATCTTTTTTTTTGCAACAATTCCAAGGTATAGTCCACAAATCACCAAATGTATGAAGATTAACTGCAGTAACAAAGTTTTTTACATTATTTACAAGGTCTCTAATGGCTCGTGTTTCTGGTTCAGAAAAAGGATGTTCCCCGGAATATTCTTGTGGGTCACATTTAGAAATCAAAGAATTTTCAAAGTTAAAATCATAATTACGATTGATATCAACTCCATCCTCATCCGATCTCCCAGAATTACACGTTTTCCTTTGATTCTTCCTAATTCCATAATTTCGTGTTCTTTCTATTGCTGCATATCCATCTGGATTCACAAATGGTACATACCAAACGTCAATATTAGAAAGCAAAAAGTAAGAAGCAGGGTCCTGTTTGTAAATTGCATCCTCCATGAGTTTAGTGATAAAGTATATTCCTGTTGTCAAGCCTGCAGGCTCTCTTGAATGATGCATCGATGTTAGTAAAAATGCAGGCTTTTTACCCATATCAATATTGGGGTATGAGTTTTCTGAATCAGAACCATCAATCTTACTAAAAAACCCAATCCTATAAGCCTCAATAGGTCTTCCTTCAAAACTCGTTCCTATTTTATGCTTCCTTATAAAATTTGTTCCAAATTGTGATTCCAAATTGTCCATAATTATCAACGCTTCGTTCAGTGTTGGAAAACTTCTTAATGAACCTCTATTCAAAGAATATAAAATTCTTCTAAGATCTTGGTTTTCAATACCATAATCCATATCAGGGACTCCCAATTCCAAATAATCATCAGGGATTGTTGAAATTTGTTCTCTTGCAAATTGTAACTTCCTCTCTGGTTTTTCCAGATATCCAAAAACTTTGTACATATATATTAAAAAAATTATGGTAAAAAGCCCGATTATATTTGATGACTTTCTTAACTTCTTCATTCTGTATCCTAACGTAGCAAATATATATTTCTAGATAATAACATCTTCTATTCTTATTTCTTTCAAAGATCTAAAAAACTTGACCTGTTTTAAAAATAATATTCTGGAAAATATACCTGCATTATTTGTTCTCTTGCAAAAATAACAATGTAGACTTATATTATTTTCAAATTATATTTTTTTCTTGATTCCAATCCCCTTTGCCCTTTGACCGTGTGGAATTTTTATATTTCTTACCGCTTATTATTTTACTCTGCCTTATGCGGCCTAGTAATTAATCGTTAATCATTTTATCCTGTAACTTTAAGTTAAAAAATTAACTTTTAAATTTGTATAAATCTTATTTAAATTTATTTTAAACCCAAGTCATTTTTGAATTAGATATTTATTTATTTTTGTAAAATCCTAATTACTATGTGGACGTTCCACCACCTAATGCAAATGCATGTATTCCGGTACATGCATTTGCAAATCTTTGTAATTCGTGCACGCATGCAATCATAATTGCAATGAGAAATTGATAAAAAATACGTAATGAGTAATTACTACTAATATTAATTAACTATAAACTGATTAAATTCATTTTTCTAGGGTAAATATTAGTTTAAATGCTAACAAAAGGGCATTGGCTTAATACGGGTGTATTTCTGCAACTGCTTTGGGGGCGGAGAAATATTAAGGTAATTTTGAAAATCAGTTATTGGTCTTGGAAACCAATCTTCTGCCATTATTGTGTAAATATTGTGTTTCATTTTTTTCTCAGTTTTATATATCCACGAAATAAGTTTCTTGATTACTATTCGTTTCGGGTATAGTATTTCTTTTTTCGTAATTTCAAGGGAATTTAGGTATCTATCACAGTCTTGATGAATTTGTATTGATTTTGATGGGGATATATGTTTTTTATAGTTGTTTTCACAAATTTCCTTAGGCCTAACTTTCAAAATTGGAGTGATAAAAAGCCCCATGAATGCTCCTATTGCTCCAAAAGGAATTCCAGCATGAAGAAACTCGAATAACTTCAATGCAACTTCAGACTCTACTGTAACGTTCAGCTCAAATGCAGTATGTATGATATCATGTATCTGAAAAAAAAGGCATTTAAATACGATTCGCTTAATTTAAAGCAAAAAAAAGCCCATTATTCATTAATTCTTACCTGTCTAAATCTAGTCAAAACATAAGCCAAATCCTCACTGTTTACATATCTCACAGGCACTCTATCTATTTCAAAGTTATAAGTTGTCAAAAATTCTCCGTACCTTTTTCCAAGTGAATCCTCTGGAAAATTCAGTAAATCTTCAATGGAATATTTTGAAGAGTCTATCAACGGCCTATTCTTTATTATTCTTCTACCTTCTGGTGTAGAATTCATCAAAATCTGTAACCTTCTCAAAGCTTTATTTGAAGTAAGCTCGGTAATGCATGCAACTGAGTTAGAATCTGTTGGGTTCCTAAGGCCTTCTATACAGCTTGTAACTGATAACAATACTTTTTCAAATTGTGTTATTGGGATATAATTTCTCCTAAATAACTCCCTGAAATCTCCTCCTTTTAAGCTTGAAACGTTTCTCTTAATTAAGAAATTGGTGAATTTGTTCATTTAAACTATATTAGCCTAATAATATAATAAATCTTCAGGTTTAATATTTCAATATTAACCCTTCAAAAGATGTGTAAAATTAATCATAACTATTATTTCGGATTGAAATATTTTTTTTGTGATATTTTTTTAATTTATAATTAATTTTCTTTATAACTTATATTATCCGCATTAATAATGTAATCGTTTACCGGGATTCATTATATTTGTAAAACCATCTAAATATTGGAAGACTAACGAGAATTCAAACAAATTTAAAACAATCTAGCACCTTAATTAGTTGGAATTTAGAATTTATATATTATTTATTTTATCTGTATATTGAAGAGAAAATATGGAAAAAAAGTTGGAACCATAATTAATTCGTCGCAATTTTTACCCTTATTTAACCACTTAAAAACTTAAGATGTAGCGTAGTGGAATTTTGTGAGGTAAAAGGTAGATTCATACTCTAATTTAGAAAATAATATATTTTAGAAGACTGTTCCTTTCCTTTCAGGTATAAGTGATTATTAATTAATCAATACTTTTTATACTCTATTTTTGTGGTGTGATGTAGAAAGTTTGCATTTTACCGCCTAAATGTGTGTTGTGTGTGGTAAATGGAATCAATGAAAATTACACATAATTAACGACTATTATTACTCAAATAACTAACTTAACGAAGATCACTAATTAAATTCTTTCAACAGGTTTTGGTTCATCCCTACATTTCTGGTTTTGAGTGAATTTGCATATTGAGTGAAAAAATTAAAGAATCAAATAATCTAACTGTATTAAAGTCAATAAGTTTTCAAATTAGTGATTATAACAATGTACTCTACTAAAAATAATATGAATTCAGGTTATGCTGACCCTCGAAGCTTGGTATTGACTCTACAGGAATTATCCACAGATTATCACAAGGAAGTTGCTGAAATGAACAATGTTCTATTCCAGGCCAAAGAAAGATACCAATCAACTCTTAACGAAAATAATGAAAGAATTCAAAGAGCCCAAGACAAGATGTCTGATGAGAATATCCAAATCCAAAGAGAGTTTGAAGAGCTTAGAAAAATGTACGAGAAGAATCTCCCTAGTTTAAATGAAGAAAAAATTATGATCCAGTCACAATACTACAAGGAAAAATCCAAGTTTGATTGTGATTTCCAGACTAAGGTCAATGAGACTACTAACAAACTTTCTGAAATTAACGTTAAACTAATGGCATCATCTAAGGAAGGCTTGCAGGAAATTGAAGATTTAAAAGCTCAGCTAGAGCGGGAAATTGCCGAGCTGAACTCTGAATATAGATCAAATCTAAGCAACATTGATGCCAACTACAAGAAAGAATTGAATGCAGTTAATCAACATATTCAAGACTTAACCAACTATGTTAATGAAACTACACTTAAACTTAATCAAAGGAGAGAACAATCGTCTAAAGATTATCATCTTTCCGTTGAAAAGCTTACTCAAGACAACAATGCTGCAGGCGAGGAATATAATGCTACATGTATCTCAATTTCTCAAAATATCCGTATGAGAACTCAAAATTATGAGAATTCTGCTGCAGGCATTAGAAATGCAATAGAAGGCGCTATAAATAACCAAAGGCGCCAAGTTGTGCATTCTCCATTTGCATGAATTTTCAAAGTATCTTTTTTAAGTAATTAGAATGGTAGGATTTTAAATAGTTTTTAACGATATATTTTTTTTCAATTGTTGGTCAAAACTGTCTTTTTAATTATCCCACTCCAGTCATTTCATGGGAGCTATCAATTTTTTTTGAGGACTGGGAGAATAAGAAAAAGTTAACAGACGTATTATTTGCTTAATAGTATACGTTTCAGTAATTTAATGGTAAATTATATAAATGATACTAAATCAATATTTTGGATAAAAATGTTCTTTGTAAGTATTTAGAATTGGAATCATGTTTCGGCATAATACAAGATTTTTTAGAATTTTGGTAATTACAATTATTAATATTTTACTATTATTAAAAGCTAAAGAAAATGAAAAAGTATGTGAAACTAGAGAAGAAGAATACAAAATTGGATTAAGACACCAAATTAGTTTCAATACTAAGAAAAGCCAAAAAAATAAGTATTTAAATGAAGAATATAATATAATTTCAAAAGACAATGATGCCTACTTATTGCTTTTTAAAATGATGGATCACGACAAACAGAGAATACTTTTGCTACTGTCTAAAGAAATTGATTCTGGAAATTTGGAGTCAAATAAAGATAAGGATAGTGAATCCGGAATAATCATCAAAAAGTACTCTCCAAGAACTTGGTCAAAACTTGATGTAAATAAGCTTAAAGAACTCTCACTGTTGGGTAAAAATAAGCAAGGAAATCAAACTATTTGGAAGAAAAGGTTAGGAAATGCTCAAAATAAGAAACTGAGGGAGCTTGAGTATAAAACACTTAATATCGATAACAATATCTTGAGAATTGATTATACTAACAGATTATTATTGGAAGGAGTACCCGATCTTAATTTACTTCCTTATGTTGAAAGTGAATATACAGCATCTAACGAATTAACCTTGTACAAGGAAAGAAGTTTAATAAAGATTACTGATGGAGTTCTAGGTTTAGACTATAACAATAGAATAAATAAACTGCATTCATCTTATCCAGATGATAAAATTAAAGGATTAATTAGGTATTTCAAATTCAACAAAGGGTCTTATGGAGAAGTCTGGAGAGGATTAGCATTTACTGAATATTTATCAGAACCATTTGGTAATTGTGGAACTGAGAAATCTATAGAAAATTATCACTTATATTGGAGAAGAGGAGAATTGGTCAATCACGAATTGAATTCCTTGATTTTAGATGCTTTAGATATGCTTAGAAAAGACTTCAATAAAGCCAAAATAGTTCCCAACATTCCCAGAAACTATTATAATCAAGGAGATGATGGGGATGTACTGGACATAGTTATGAAAAAGATGAGTCACAATTTTGAAGAATCTAAGATAATATATAGCGTAGTTAGAGAAGTATTCTTTGGCACAATTTTGTATTGTCTTCCAAATGTTTCCAGATTTTTACATATTTTTGAGGAAAATATCGAAGATCAAGAAACAATCAAGAATTCTAATGTAAAGTCCCATATATGGCTTGTTTATAGATACGAAGGTGTCAGCCTTGGAAACCTACTTTTTGATATTGATGATAATGGTTCACTTGTTCCCTCTGAGTTTTGGTGGAAAAGAGTTAAAGCAACGAAAGGTAAATCCAAAGGAGAAAACGTATTTAGGGAAATTCTTCATCAGATTCTTCAAGGGTTGAATAGCGCTCACAGTCTCGGAATAATACATAGAGATATTAAGCCTTCAAATATATTCATTTCTCAGGTTAAGAATGAGTCCGGACGGAAGTCTTTTTATGTTAGAGTTGGAGATTGGGGAAGTGCAATGATAAGTGATGATGACAATTTGAGTCAAGTGATTTTCGCTGAAAGCAGCTATAAGGAGATACAGGAGGCACTATATGGTAGGACTGGTCCAACATCGGGGGATGAAACTGAAGGTTTTCAACCTCCAGAAGTTCAATTTAAATCTTTTGGATCTGAGAATGGGGAGAATTCTAGAAAATTATGTTATGACGTTTGGAGCGTTGGAATTGTAATGCTTCAAATGCTTTGGGGGAATTTGCAAGTTTTTTCAGTGCTAGATGAAGATTCAGAATTTCAGCATATTTTGAAAAGAGTAATTTTCCACGTTAAACAACTGATTAATGAAGAAAACAACGCAGACGTAAATCATGATGAACTAGTTGCTGACTCAGTATATAGACTTAGTTTAATGAGACTATGCTTATTAGATATTCGAGAGGGAAATAGGGGATACTCTAATAAATTGGATGAATTAGTTTCGGGAATCATTGAAAAAGCTGTCGAAAAATCGATGAAAAACTCATTCCAGGATGTCATGGGTATCACAAAAAGATGTAGCGACGAGTACTTTAGCGATCTGATACGTAAATATGACCCATCAGAAGTTGGATTAGATTCTCCTGAAGCCCTGGACTTAATTAAGAAGCTACTTAAGCCGAAATATAAGGAAAGAATAAGCATTAAAGAGGCAATAACACATCCTTACTTTTCCTAGGAATTTTGGTTGCTACTTATTTATTCAACACTTTGTCTAACAATAGCTCTAACTTTCTTTTTATATTCATTAATGTTGTTTTTAAATTCTAGTGCAGCATCAATGTTTGCAGGTGAATCCAGGTTTGGTTCTCCTAGCATAGAAATGACAGAAACTAGAATGCTTTCAACTCCAAATATTGGACGCCATCTCTCATCAGGGCTTTCTTGCTCATTATATCTATCATGTCCAGGTGGATGAAGTATAGATATGCATACACTTCCATCAGGATATACATTGGGATGCCACATTTCCTGCTCAAAACACATCTTTGGAGGGCTATTTGGGAAATCTTCTGGAAATGTTAGCAATGCATTGAATATACCTCCTTCATATAAAGTATCCGGTGGCCCCTCAAAGCATACACGCCATCTTAGAAAGTTAGAGTCATCATCTAAACCCACAGAAAAACCAGAAGTATCATCTCTAATGAGCTCTGAAGATAGAAATAGTTATAGTAATTTGATAATTTTTATTCAGTACTAATATTTTGAATTAGAACGCTATTAAACACTTACCCATAAATTGCTTCTTTAGTAATTCCTGTGCAACATTCCTCATTTTCCCTTCTAAGCCTAAACCCAAAGAACACAATTCCTCAAGAAAACTGCAGTTATAACCGATCCTTTTTGATTTTTAAAATCGGAGGCAATTATCTACAATCACAAACTACCCTTAATCTTATCAGCTTGCATTGTAATTAATTTATAGAGCCTGGAAAGTTACCGCCAAATAATTAATTAATAGAAAAATGCGAGAATACAACAAATAGAAAATGATATTAGTGAAAGATTGAGATAAAGTAAAGAATTGAGCTAAATAAATTAGAGATAGAATTGTTTTTAGAATTTACTATCTTCAATAAGGTCCTATGTTTGATCTTGAGTTTTTGATTACATAGAATCACAATTTTTATTGTGTGCAAAGTTTAGAGGAAAATAATTTGTCGAGAAACATTAAGTTCTGTAAAATTATATCTACCTTTTCTTGTCTGTTTAAACATAAAATTTGTGAATTAAATAAACATTAAAATTGACGTTTCAATGTTTATCTAGATAATTACTAATCAATTGGCGCCAAATTGTTTGGCGGGAACATTCTGTTAAATTAAATTGTTGGAGCCAAAACAGGATAGTGTAATATTATTAAGGGGGGGGGGGAGAAAGAGGGGGGCGACTTGATATTGTAGAAAGTTTAGTGCGTGGGTTTAAATATTATTAGAAATAATATTTGATTAATTTTCATGAAATATACGTAAAAATAATTTCTTTAATAAAAATTTACTGGGGGAAAATCCAAAATAAAGAAATTCAATTTAGGCTTGCGAAACTGAAACGGGGGCAGACGACTGTGAATAAATAAATTGAATTAGTACTCCAAACAATTTATTAAACAAATAGATTCAATAGTAATTTTGGATCTAATTAAAATTCAGAAATAGAAATGGACTCCTTAATTGGAATAAAAGGCCCAGACTTTGTAGCATTGGCTTCAGACACTGTGGCATTTAGTAATGTATTTAGATTAAGTTTAAAGGATGATAAGATCATGGAGATTGACGAAAATAAGTTGATCGGTAAGTCATTGTCTGGTTTGTTTGTGTTTTCAAAATGTTTAAAATTCTTAAGGTGTTGGAGGAACTTTGGGGGATAGAATGCAATTTGGAGAATATATTAAGTGTAATTTAAATTTATACAGGCTCAGAAATGGAGTACAACTCAGTACTACAGCTACAGCTAACTTCACAAGAAATGAACTAGCAGAATTACTTAGATCAGATCCCCATAACGTGAATATTTTGATTGGCGGATATACTAAAGAGGAGGGGGCAAAGCTCTATTGGATGGACGAACTGGCATCCTTGGGAAATGTTAATAATGCTGCTCACGGATATGGTAAGTTTGGAGACTTTGCGCTTTCTTTCGTTTTCTCTTCTAATTGTTTTGCTTTTTCTCAAATTTAGGTGGACTCTTGGTAACTGGTATATTGGATAAATACTATAGGCCAAATATTACTCAAGAAGAAGCACTAGATATCTTAGTTAAGTGTTCAGAAGAACTTAAGACCAGATTTTTGCTATCTCAATATAGTCTGTTCGTCAAGATTGTGGATAGCCAGGGTTTAAAATTTCTTAAGATTGAAAATGGTACTGCGACACCTGTTATGAAGGAGTAGCTTTAATTTTTCTTGGAGTTAAAATTCCGTCAAATCCCCACATACATGCATACATGCATGCAAAAAAAATAATAATCCACACGCAGTCTAAGGGATTTATTGTTATATTTTATTTATTCTAGATAGAAAATGTTGACTATTATATTAGTTTCCTGGACTTAAAGAATTTTTTTATATAGAGGGTCTGTATGACATTGATTAGAATGATCGAAGCAATATTGAAAATAGAGAGAGCTGCAATTCTGTTTGAAGCTTTGCTTGTAGCATTCTGGATATTGTTTGCGAGGCTCTTCATTTGCTTGATATTTGCTTGATATTCCTTTAGAGCAATGTTGATATTCATTATAGCTGCATCTATTGGTTCGAAATCTGCCTTATTTGCGATGGATCCGGAGTCGTATGCTCCTGGACCCCATTTTAGAGCTATTGATGCCCAATTATCTTCTTGGGAAGTGTTAATAAAACAAAATCGGTGTATACCAGTTTTTATAGTAGTAAATGCAGCTTTTGGGTTTTTTTCCTCTGATGAAATTTTATTTAAAAAAAAAAATCAAGTTATTAAAAACTTTTTTTTTTGATATTGTACTTACTTGACTCAAAAAGAATGTGGCTATCGTCAATAATCTGAATATTTACTTGCTCACTTGCTACAACACTCAAAGTAATTAGTGTACTTTTTAATATTGACTCAGCTATTTAAAAAAAGAAAGCCCAATTTAGTTAACAAACTAGAGTACTTTTCAAATGCAAAAACTTACATAGACACTTAATTTCCTGAGGGCTTAGCTTTAACTTAAAATCCATACACTTTGTGTATTTTAAGCATGTCATTAAAAGTAATACTAGAAAGGGCAATGAACTCTTGTTCATTTTTAATAACTTTATTCACTTCAATCAAAATGTTTTGCCTGAAATGTACACTTTAACAAATTGATGAGATTCTAGAAGTTCCAATAAAATCTAAATCGGAAAATAAAAATATTGGAAAACAACAAAGTTCAACTTGTTTTAACCAATAATATTACCTTTATTAAACTCTTATTATTTAACACGTAATTTTGACATTTAGTTGGGCGGGTTGCATGACTGTGGGGGGATGCAATAATTATATGTCTGGAAATAAATAATTCAAATAGAATTAAAAAAAAAAAAAATATATATATATATTATAATAAATAAAAGTTAGGTGATAATAAGTTAATATAAGGCTGGGATATGGAGTTTCTAAGCCAGGCAAAGAATGAAGCAAAGCAGATTCTCTCTAAGCCGTACCAAACAATTTACCAGTGCCTAACACTAGGTAAGTTTTGTTTCAAAAAAAAAAAAATATTATCAAACTAAACTGACTAATTATATTTACTAAAATAAATTATCTTTAAAACAAAGCCTGTATTGTTCTATCAGCTCTTATGCTTTGGAGAGGCCTTATGGTTGCAACTAATAGTCAAAGTCCAGTAGTTGTAGTTTTAAGTGGGTCTATGGAGCCTGGATTCTATAGAGGCGACATATTATTTCTATATAATAGAAGGCCAATTACAATAGGTAAGAGTGAAATCTTAACCTTATTAGATTTGAAATATTGACGTGAAATTATAGGTGATATTGTTGTTTTTTCATTAGAAGGAAGAGATATTCCTATTGTACACAGAGTATTGTCTTATCATGAAGGGTAAGTTAAGAAATCACTATAATTTTCCTGAATATATAATTTAATATAAACTAACTATTGAATTACTATTATTTGTCATAATTAGACCAAAAGATGGTGAGATAAGTATTTTAACAAAGGGTGATAATAATGATGTTGACGATAGAGGATTATATAATGAAAATCAATTTTGGCTTAATAATAAACATATTATGGGTACAGCTGTTGGGATTATTCCGAAAGTTGGAATGATCACAATCTGGCTTAATGATTATCCCTGGCTTAAGTATGCTCTCGTTGGGATGATGGGGCTTACAGTTTTACTTGGAAAAGAATAGGATAATAGACTCCAATGTTACCTGCAATAGCATAGTGAAAGTATATTTGGTATTTTTGGGCTAATAACAAGATAGCAATTCTCAAGATTCTCCAAAGATTGAAGTCTTCTTCCTCTAGGAAGATTTGGAATTGGTATAGGAGTTTGATCATAAGTAAGAATTTGCATATCATAAGTTCTTGCAACTCTTTGATCTACTGAAAAGTTTGAGTTAAGAGTCTCACTGGATTCAGACTTTAATAAGGTAATTGGAATATTGAATTCCTGAATTGGCCTAATTTTTTCATTATGTGCAGTAAAAATTCCATCCTCCAAGAGAATGATATCATTTTTTGCATTATTATAATCACTAGTTTTGTCATCATTATTAGGGTAACTTATTTTTGGGTCTGATAATTTTTTACTAAATTGAACATCTAAGCCAGAATTTGAAGGTTTTCTTCTTCCAAGTAAACTTGAGAACCTTTTTGATATTCTGGAAGATCCCTTTTTTTCTAGTTTTTTAAGATCCATTTCAAATGAAACCTGTTTCTTAGAATTGTTCAAATTTTTGATTGATTCGTTGAAAGAGCTGAGATCTTGGTAAATAAAGGGAGAATTGGAACCAGCCGTAGAATTTGTCTGTCTAGATGAAGAAGTTTCAGATGCATTCGAGCTTTGAATTTCCAAATCATTAAGTAATCTATTAATAGATTTAACTTCCTTTTTTTCTCCACGTCCTTTACTACCTCTTTTGTTCATTAGATTAATCACACTTTGAGCTAAAATTCTTAGAGACGATGTTCTATGTCTATTTTTTGTCTTTTCAATAACTTGTTTACCTTTTAATTCATCGTTTAAAAATTGATCAATGCGAATAATTGGTTCATTTGGAGTAGAAAGTATTCTTTTTCTATCTTTTGGAGAATTCTTTATAGCAACATTAGTCTGAATTGCAGAAATTGGCTTATTTTTAACGAGCTCATTAACATTTTTATCACTGCTAACAGAATCCAGCTCTTTAATTGTTAATTCAATGTTGTTTTTTCCTGAGCCATTATCTAAAACCTCTATACTCTTTTTCTTGCCTACGAGTCTCTCAATATAATCATTTGATGCATTATAATCATTAAAACAAAGATCCTCAAAGTGACTATTCGAGGATTTTAAAGGCTCGTCACTTTGCTTAAAGGAGCTGGTTGGTTGAATAGAGTTATTGGATAAGTTAGTATTAACTCTTTTAATTTCCCTTGGTTTAATATTAACTGGGTTAACAATTACATTTTTACTAGCTTGCCCAATAAGAGGCTTAGATTTAAGTTTCTGAGCAATTTTATTCTTTGGTTCTTCAAAATGGCTTTTTGAATGATTAGAATTAGCATCTTCGTATTCAAGAATTGGATCAGACTCATTATCCAGGTCTAGCTTTTGATATATATAATGATCAGTATTCTGTTGTTTATCATACTCTAAATCCAAATCTTGACAGTAGTTTTTAAAAGATAAGGCTGCTCTTTGTAAATCGTTTTTTGTTGGGAGCTTTTCAAGTCTATTATCTAGAGAAGACTGAGAATCTGAAACTGTAATGGAATCTTCAACATCCAAACATAAGCTCAAAGTTCTGGACAATTGTCTTCCTTCCCTAATAAATCCTGGAATTACTAACGATTTCTGAATTCGAATAGGTGGTGGATACACACTAACGTCAGTAAGTGAAAAAGATTTATCAGGATTCCCCCTTCTTTTCCCAAAGCAAGAAGCCATTACCTTTCTTATTCAATTATTAATCTTTAGTTTTAATTTAACCAGGTTAAAAAAAAAAAGGAAAAGAGAGTAATATATTAAATATGAAAAAAGAAATTCATTACTCACACATATTACAATCCCTACTTTTTTTTCTGTTATTAGTGTTATCTTAATTTTTTTACATTTTTCAATATTTTACAAGTACCGAAGCTGCGCCACGTCCACGTCTCCCATGCATTTGAAAATTTTAAGGAATTTTAAAAAAAGTGATGGATATAAGAAAATAAGCAGGATTGATAAAATTTAAATATAAATAAATAATTAGAAAATCTATGGTAAAAATTTAAGGTCCTTTAAGTTGTTGAATGACAGAGAAGATTTCATCCCAATTTTCATCGGAGTATTTGTTATGGTTTGAAGTTGTATAGTAGTTTTTAGATCTGGAGAGTTTGTTAAGCTTTAAATTGTTAATTAGTCTATAATTTTCATTATAGCTGTGATCAAGGTTTTGATTTGATAAGGATGTGTTATAAGTTTTGTTTCTGATAATTTTGTTCTTTAAGTACGAAATTTCCTCTGAGAGTTTTTTGTTTTCAAGGTCTTTAAGCTTTAATTTCTGTTTGGAAGCATCCAGTTGATTCTTTAGAATGTTAATTTCATTTCTAAGTCTTGTGGCTGATACATTGCTTACAAAGTCTAGATTTCTTTCGTTATTAGTTTTAAATAGAATATCTTTCTTTTGTAAATTCTCTAAAATATAATTACTTTTAATAGGTGTATCTTCGTAATGGCTTTGGTTTTGGAAATTGCTTATAGATTGAATAAAAATATTGGAAATTCTTTCGGCATTAAGTTTTGGTTTTATGAGTCTAATATGATTTTGAGAGCTTGTTTGAGTTTCTGAATCTATTAAAAGGATGTTCTTCTTGCTCCACATAAACTCTTTTAAAGGCTGGAAGATTTTGTCAATGATTATAATAAATTCAAGTAAGTTTGGATGGCTTTCCCAGATTAGTGAGTCTCGGGAATAATTTTCTAAAAAATCAGAAAAATTTGATTCAAGAATAGATTCATTTTCAATATGATAGCCTGTATAATACAGTAGATCTTGTAAAAAGTCGCATAGAGTTTTTCTTTCAGATTCCAGTTTTTGAACTACATCATTTAAAAAGCAGTTTTTAGTATTAAATAATTCCTGCTGCTCTAAATGGTACTTTTCGTTCTCTGATACTTTCTCTAAAAGCTGTTTTAGTTGTTTTTCCATCTCAAATACTGATTGCTGGCTTTTTTTTAAGCTCTCAGATTCCTTTGCAAGAAGACTTTTTTGTTTAACAAGTTCAAGACTTACAGATGAAAACTGCTCATTTCTGAGATCCAACTGTCTTTGAATCTCAATATTTAAATCCTCAAGTCTTTGAATATAGTTGTTTTTTTCCACGAGCAGTTGTTCATAATCTATACTTTGCATTATTGTAGTCTCCTGCAAAATCTCGGGGAGAAGTTCGATTCTGTGTTCCATGGAGCTTCCAAGCTCATTGATAACCTTATTAGGCAAAATCTGAATTGAATCCAAAACTTCTAAATAGAGCTCTGTATTTGTATTTGTCCCTTTCTCCTCAAACCTTACATCCTCATCCTTATCTTTATTATTAATTCTTTCTTGTAGTTTCCCCAAATTTTCCTCCTCCATTACATCTTGTTCTGCGATTTCGCCCATCTTGCTCTTAGACATCTGCAGAATCTGTGACCTTAATACTGCAATTTCGTCCAAATATATTTTGACCTCCTCCTTGTGCACGTTTTTAATTATATCAGTAACTTGCAATAACTCTAAAGTTTTTGATTTTCTTGCCCTATAATAACCATCCAATTTACCATGTTCACCCATTCCTCTTAGTATCATCTTTTCACTATTATTATTAGTCTCAGGTTCTTCATCTTGATTTAATTCCTGTTCATCAAACAAATTTGTTCTTCTTAAAATGGAAGATAAGCTGTACTCGGGCTTTCTATTCGAGTGAACAATATGCCCTATTTCTGACCAAATCATTTTATTCTTATTATTATTCATCTCATCTTGGAAAAAACCCTCACTTGAAGTAGGTTCAAATTCAGAATAACCTGGATTTATCCCTTTCTCTAATTCTTTCTCTCCAATCATTTATTAAATTTCGTCCAGGTATTTCCTATCTTTCATTTCAGTATATCAATACAATTTATTATTTGCTATTTTCAAATTTCTACTTTTTCTTATATACATCGGTAGCTTAATTAGTTTATTCTTTCGCACATGCAAAAAAGCTCCCCACCAATCAATTTTTATTTCCAGCTTAGGCGGGAACACACGTACCGGTATTAACATTTAATAATATTTTTATTAGAAAAAAATGATAAAAGATCAAGTGCAACTTAATGGAAATAGTTAATATTAAGGCACAGTAAATTTTCTGTTTTCAAATTTAACACAATATTCTGTCAAATTTACTCACTACTTTCCCTGCCTATTTTTTTTTTTTTATTTTCTTATCCATTCATTATCCTTCTTGTCTTCAATAATCATTGAAGACTTGGCGCCTATAGTTGTTTTTGGAGAGCAAGGCCTGTTGCATCATTTTTAGAAGTCTGTTATTTCTTGTAAAAAGATGTGAAATAAATATTATTTAGTGGGGGTAATTTCCGATGATGGTTACGATTAGGAGCCTCTAAATTAAAAAAAAAATGTCAAAACTTCAATAACGGGTACCTGATTTAATATAATAGACTACAATAACATTAGAATACTAGCCTCGAATATAATTTAGGAAATTCTTTTATGGTAATTAGGTGCTGATCCGGAAATTTGCAGTGAAGAGAGGTGGAATTTTAAGTAATCATAGCTCTTAAACGTAGATGTTGAAGAGTACTAAGTTTTATAATTTAATCAGGGGGAATATCGTGATATCGTTTATATATAAATATTAATGTATAGTCTCCTATAGCGTCCCCCCATAGAAAAGGCTAGAAAAAGATAACAAGATATAATATATTATTTAAATAACACTCATTTCATTTTGTGATAGAAAATAATTTTCAGGATTTGGAATAATTTTACTGAATTTTTCTGTCCAATAATTTACTGGTATTGGTAAATTTTTTCCTCATTAAGCAGATATAACTTAAAATTTTCCAACATTAAAACCTCTGAAATAGAGATAACTCCAAGTATTCATCAAAAATGAAATATTTATATCTGGTTATTTTCTGTTTATTTACCCTGTATTTTTCACTAACTCATCCAGTCAGCTATGGTTTCAGTTTCCATCGTGCTATTACCACAGTTTCTCTATTAAAGCTTAAGACTCTCCCCAGACCTTCTCAAGTTTCTAAACCTCTCTCAGGTACTGGAAATAATGGTGATAAGAAATCAGTTACTGGTAGAGTTGGATCTAAACCTCCGCAAGGAACAGGCACTTCAAGGTCCAGTACTTCATTATTATCTGGAACTAGAGGATCTTCAGTAGGAAGCTCTGCTACAAAACCTGGAGGAGCATCATCTCCAAATGTATCCACACCGACAAATCCGGAAGGATCAGAAGATTCTTCTCAAAATACAACCACATCTCCCAAAACAGAAGGAACGCCATCTCCAAGTTTATTATCGAAACCGGGGTCAGGATCATCTTCAACTAAAACCACTCCTCAAAAAACTCCTTTATCTTCTAGAGTCGGGTCATCTACACCTGGCTCCGCGCCAAAAACTGTACCAAGGCCCTCAGGACTTGGAACATCATCAACAAGACCTTCAGGACTTGGAACATCATCAACAAGACCTTCAGGACTTGGAACATCATCAACAAGACCTTCAGGACCTGGAACAGCACCAAAACCTTCAGCGCCTGGAGTAACGCAAAAGCCATTAGGACCTGGAACATCAACAAAACCTTCCGGGCCCAGAACACCATCAAAACCATTGGGACCTGGGTCAACTTTGAAGCCGTTAGAAACCGGATTAACACCAAACCCTTCAGGGCTTGGAGTAACGAAAAAGCCATTAGGACCTGGAACAGCACCAAAACCAACAGGACCTAAAACATTAACAAGATCTTCAGGATCTGGAACAACACCAAAACCAGGATCTACATCAACACCAAGGAGGTCCTTAGCAACTGGATTAGCACTAAGTTCGTCGGGACTTGGAACACTAACAAGACCTTCCGGGCCTGGAGCAATTCCAAAATCCTCACCAACTAAGTCAACTAAGCCGCCAAAGCCTTCGGATCTTAGCAAAGGTCCTCTTTCTAAAACTAAATCCATGGTCTCTTCTTCTGCTCGTATAGTAACAAGTGTGAAATCCAGAACTCGTTCGAGATCTAGAAGTAGATCCAGGAGTAGGGAAAGACGTAAGGACGAACATCGTCATGTTGGCTCTGCAGATCCAGGCTGTACTGGTGAAACTGAAGGTAAAGGAGGCTCTTGTGAAGGCCATTCATCTGGGGGCGCATCTGGAGGTTCTTCTGATATTGGGAGAACTGGAGGCTCCAGCGAGTCGGGAGGAGCTTCTGGATGTAGCGGAAGTGTTGGAGGTGGTGGTGGTGGTGGTAGTGGAGGTGTCGGGGGTAGTGATGGCAGCGGAGGAGACAGAGACAAACACTCCAGGAAAGTGAGATACGGAATATCTCCCGAAACTGATTCTGACTCCGATTCCGATTCTGATTCTGAGTCAGATTCTGAAATCTTCAATGCAGTTGAAGAGGCCAATGTACTTTCCATTTCAAAGATGTGTAGAGATGTCATCAGTTCCCTTACTAGTCCAAGCGCTTCCCTAACTTTTGAAAAGCTCAAAAGCTCTGGATTATTGCAAGTTCAAGGTTATCTTGACAGATGGAATAAAATTTTGCTAATGTTGGAAGAAAAGTTGAAATCATTAATTAGGAAATTTTCATCCTTTGACTGCAGTAATTCGGAAGTTAGAGAAAGTCATAAAATGAACAAAATATGTAAAAAATTGGAGGAAAAAATTAATGATTTGGAAACTTCCATTTATTTAACTAAAAAGAAAATCAAAAAATTAAAGAAATGCTTAGAAAAAATTGAAAGAGTTGAGAGTGAAGAGGAGGCACATCATAAATCCAAGAAACGACATAAGACTAAGAGATCAAGGTCTGATTTGGGATTCAAACATGAAGATTCTAAATCTGATACAGAAGGCTCCGACACTGAGAAGCCATATTCGGGAGAAAAATTCCCTCAAAGACGTTCTAGAAGGGGAAGAGGAGGAACAACTGTAACCTCATTTGATGAATCATTGCTTGGAGCTGTTGGAGGTCAGCGTAGAGAGCAACCTCCACTTCAGTCCGAAAGTTCAGGCTCCACTTCTAGTCTTGATTCTACAACAAGTTCCAGCTCGTCAGGATCTTGTTCGGTACCTATGTTTAATGGCAAACCAATTAGCCCTGAGATTCTTCAATTCGAGATAGAAATATCTCAAAAATATTGTGCTACACTCTTAGAAACGCTTAGAAATGGTGATGACATAGAATCAGTCAATGCCGTCGAGCAATTTAGGTCGACATACTTGGCTATGAAATCTATAGTAGCAGAGACACCAGATAAGATAGAAAGAGTACAACAGATAGTACAGGGCTTTCCTCCACCTGAAAAATGTGATCAAAAATCTAAGAGAGAACTCCAGAGTTTTCAAGCACGCATTCAAAGTTTGAATTTTAGAGCTGAAGTTTTCGAGAAAAAACTTAGTGTTTTAGAAAACTGCATTTTGTCTGTTTTGGATATTATTACTGAAAATGAACTTGGCTTCCTATTACCCTACTTGCAAACTATTTTGGAAAGTGGAGTTGAATCCAAAGAAGAAAGTGAAACAGACACTCAGGAGGGTTTATTTGAATTTGATTCCGAGGACTTTGGGGATGAAACAGATAATGGCTTACGTAAGGATGATGGGAATGGGGAATCCAAAACTGACCGAACAGAGTAAGACGTAATAATGGTAAAGAATTCGAATGAAAAAGGTTTTAACTTTGCTTGTTACGAATATTTCAAAGTCTTCATCTAATTTTGATACATAGTTAAGTATTGCAAACAAGTTAGTAAATACCGGATGAAAGAACTTATTCACATTGTGCAAAGATTGATCTAATTTATTATGAATTGGGGGCTCAGAGTTTGTGTGTGTGTGTGTGAATAAACAATGTTACTTTTTATATTGAATTATTCACATGCAAGTAATTTTGTATAATAAAGTTGGGGGAGGTTATGATTTTCGGCGCCACGTATACATATGTATAATAGAAGAATTAAATTAAGATAATCAAGTAATAGTTGGTTGCGTTGTTTGTGAAAATTTCCGAGATTTGCAATGTTACTTAATTTTTTCTGAATCGGTAGCATTGATTGCTAATGAAATGATGGGATTTTTTGATATGATGGAAGAGTGACAATATTCCTCATTATGTGCAGCTTGGTAAATTCAGACTTTCCATTGAGTACTCCAAATGACCATTTATGTTTAACAAATTGACTATTGATTTAAAGATACAGGTTTTAGGAAGAAAAGAAGTTGAGGTTTTAATATGTTTATTGGCTGAAATGTGAATTTACGAACGCTAGAATTTTACTAAAGTTTGACGAATTCTCGATTAAAACATAATTAATAACTAAATTTTCTTTTTTGATGGTAATTTTGGTTAATTAAAATGAGAACTCGTGAACTAATTATGGAAATAATCGTTAATTTCAGTTTTTGATTTCAATGTAATGGCATTACTGATTTGAATACCCATGGCGCCAATAATCTGGATGACTACGTTCTGAAATTTGATTAGAATTTCAGTTGTTTGATGGGTTATTATTTGGATATGGTAGGTTTTTTAAGAACTTACCAGTAATGATGTGTAAATAACACGGTTAACCTTTGTGCACGATTGGTCTGGAGACCAGTTAATTAACAAATTATTGTTTTGCATATTAAATAAATACAAGGATGGCACTGTTAAAATTGAAGTGAAATCTTTAAATTTCTGCCTAATAGGTATTACATTGATTGTCTTTGATGTAATGACCTAGATAGTAAAAAGAAGAGTTATTAATGGGTAACATGATTCTTTAAATTCAAGACTTACTATTTTAATACAAGTTAATTGATTTTCCATAAATAAGTCTATGGCGTCGTGGGAGCTGGATGATAACGTCAATGAATTAATCTTGAAGATAATTTCCTTGAATTGATAAGGATATCTCGTAGATTGGTAAGTACTTGACTTGGCATCGCACGAAATAGAGGAATAATTGAATACTTTTGAAATTTTTGTGCTTTTTTCTAAATTTTTTTGAATCATTTTGAAATCTAATTCGCTGGATTCGTTGATTTCTGCTTCCTTAACCATAGTGTTTGGAATGCAAGTAATTAAGCTGAGTATATCTTCGTAGGCTTGTCTAAATAATTCAAATGTAATAATTTGGCTATAGTCAACTTTTTTAGGTAAATATTTAATTAAAAGACTAAAATTAATTATTTTATTTTATTTGGGATTTGACGATTAAGTTGTACGTTACCTTAAATGCTTTGAAAAATATGACCCGCTTATTAATATTATTCTAAACTCATCTTTGTAGTTGCTAATTAAGTCATCAGATCTCAAAAACTGACAAATATTTTCAAAGAGTTTACTTGTTGAAACAACTCCAAAAGACTCTCTTTCTGATACCAATACTTGATCCATTGGTATTTCTATTTTTTGTTCTATTTCACATTTTGAAAGCAATAATTTTTTTCCATCTGATCCACTCTCTTGGAGTTTATTGCCTAAATCAAATTTATGTTCTTGTACTCTCATGATTATTGTAGTCATTTTATTAACTTTTTTTAAATTTACTCCTTCATTGAGGAATTCCATCAACTTCTCTTCCAACAGACTACTGCCTACAAATACAAACTCACTCATTTTGATACCTTATTAATTAATTCTGGATTTCTAACTTATTAGATTCATTAGCATTTAATTTATTAATTCTTTTTATGATTTAATTTTTAAAAGCATAATGCCTAATGTTGCATGCATTCTTATTTCTTTACATTAATTTAGGCGGGGAGACCTATATTATAGGGGGGGAGAGCAAAGTGGAAATAATAAAAGTAAATACTTATGGAATATGAGATTTCTAATTTATTAATATGAATAATGAATCATTTGGTGGTATCAATATAAGAAGATATTAAGATTGACGATTTATATGTTTTTTAACCAGATAATAATATCCCTACAAAATGGAATTTGTTAGTTAAAAAAAAAATACGTGTGCATGTGAATTCTTTCCAAGTTGTATGTGGGGTAGTAGTGAATAAAATAACTCATTACCAATTTATTGTATTTTTAAAAGTTATTTTTATTTTTTAATTAGTCGATTTTTTGTTTCAGTTAATGTTGGATAATTATCAGTGAAACACTGCGTATAACACTTAATTAAATCATGATCTTTATTTAAACTAGTTAGAAGATCTTTCGGTTTCTATTTGTATTAAAATGATTTACGTAATAGAAAATAAGATTCGTGATTTTTATTCAAGGCAGAAATAAAATTAAATACACTTATATATAAATATATTTTACCCTGTGAATTTTAGCTTACCTTAAATAGATTTTCAAATTTATTGAAGCAAAGCTGTTGGCAATTCATCACATTTTCATTAATAATATTTAACTCTTCATTAACCTTATTTTGGAAAGTTTCAAGAGGATCTTGGCATTTCTGTATTATAATTTGAAAGCAAACATGGGAAGAATAGTTTATTTGTAAATATGAAATTTTTATTAAATAATCTTATTAATATTACTAATATTAATTTATTTAACAAACCTTTAAACAATCTTGAATATTTTCTATTGATTTTCTCTTGTCCGAATTTTTGATGTACTTTGAAATACAGTTGGAAGAACATTCAAAAGCTTTTTTCTGATCATTCAAAGTAGAAAATGTAATCTAAAAATGTTTATCAAGTTTATAAGAAATAATCATAATTTATTGATATTAATTATTAATAAGATTTTAAATTAAATATATTGAAAACTAGTTTTTGAAGGTGGAAAACATACATCATCAACTTGGTCTTCGAATTTTTTCCTAAAATCTCCAATATATTCATCAATTTTATTAACCAAGTCAACTGTGATATTTGACATTTTTAAAATTTTACTTTTTTGACTATTATTGTCAAAATTACTCTTATATAGTTGGCCGGGTGGAAATAAAAATTGATGAGGGGGGAGAGGGAAATGGCGGAGTAGTTTTTTTTATTGGTAATAAGTTATGACTCCAGCAAAAAACTCTATACTTTTGATCAAAACTTATTTAGTATTAAAAAACTAAAATTTTTATTTTGATCTAATTTTTGAGAAGAAACTAAACTTTTAAGTATAATTTTAAACATTTCTTTCGGTTTTTTATTTCTATAAAATAGAAACAGAAATATTTAAAGAATTAATTATCTCTCCAAATTATTTTTCCACATGGAATTGCATGTAATTTCGTAATGAAAAAACAAAAGCACACATTCCTATACCGGTATTAACGCAAAATAAATAAATTACATGTTGATAAGTTATAATAATAATAATGAATATTTCATCATTTAGAATAAAAAGGAGGAAAAAAAGTAATGATGATGAAGAGAAGGAAGAAGGTTCAAGTTATGAGGAGTTATTAGAAGTGATTGCACCAATTAATAAGTTTAAAAGTAAACCAGCACTAGGGGTGACTACATTTTCAAGGCAAATGTGGTGCGAAAAAAGTTTAGAAATTTGTCTTGAGAATAACATTAAAATTACAAGTAAGGCTATTGAGGAAGGTATTAAACACCATGAAGAATTAGAGTTAGAAGATCACCAAGTTCTTAGTGTAACAGTAGAGAATGAATACGAGAAAATGGCTATTGAAATTTTAAGTATAGTAAATTTGTTGGATGGACTTATTGAAAGAGGATATATTCGTGAACTTCCAATAATAGGATTTCACAAAGGAATAATGTTGAGGGGAATAATTGATTCATTACAGCTTAAACCAAAACTAAATGGAATGGGCGAAACTAATAATATAAAATATACATCGAAAAACATTAACAAGTTTATTATTTTGATTTCAGATACAAAAACTAGAAGAAATACAACTCTTCCAAGTAACGTTCAGCAAAAGACTACAGTTCTACAGCTTGGATTATATAGAAAGATATTGAATGAAATGATTAATTTTGGGAAAATCTGGAAGTCTTGTCATCCAAATCTAATGGACTCTAATGCAATTAAAAAATACTTGAGTTTCTCTTCAATAATGAATTTGTCAAACTGTTGCTCTGGTTGCAGGTTCTTGAATGGTATTTTTGAATTTCATGGTTTAGACCCATTTATTTCTTTTTCAGAATTTCAAGAATTGGAAGATGCTAAAAGAAAGCAACCTTCTAAAGAAAAAGATATTATTGAAGCTGAAATTGAAGTTAATATTCATGATAAAAATGAAGATCAAATTCATCCTGAAGTACATTCTGAGGCCGAGTCTGAAGTTGATACTGACGGAAAAAACGTCTTAAAAGACTTCAAAAACGCTCTTGAAATTGGTTTTAATATGCTCCTTAGCTTCTCAAAACTTCCAGATATTCAGTCAGAAATGAAGGTTGAATACGATTGTCAAGGCAAGACCTTTGCTACTAAATGGTACAAGTCTTCAGAGCAGACTATTGAGCTTGAATTAGATTACTTATTGGGATGGTGGCTCGGCTCTAGGGAAACTGAATTTGTCAGAATTTCAGAAGCATGGAAATGTAAGTTTTGTAATGTAATTGAATATTGCCAAGTATGTCCTCTTTCAATAGAAGAAAAAGAGAAATGTATTGAGCAAATCCGTCAAAATGAATTAGAGTCACTGCTGCTTAAAGATTTAGAAGAATCGTCATCTAATGAGCTTATTTCAGCACTAAACTGTTCCTAACTACTTTAATTTCTATAGTGTGGTGCTAATCTCAATATATAGAAAAATTTAGTGGTAAATAATTCAAGTTAATATAATTTTTTATATTTTCTTGTATTCATAAAAAATTAAAATGAAGATATTATTTTTTAACAATTTAAATTTAATTTATTGTTGAATATGTGTGAAGCTTAAATAGTGCCATAATTATAATCAATAAAATTTCTTAACACACGCTTTTTAAGGCAAAAACATTAATTAATAAATCAATGAGATTACTAATTCACTTTATTAATTAAAAAAAAATTAGTAGAATTTGATCATTTTAATATATAATGCCATTAAGCTCGGCTTTATCGACTAAATGCTGCAAAATTATTAATGAATATGAAACTAAACTATGCAAAGAACTTGGAAATGCATGCAAGGAGGGGGTGGAAAGCGCGCCAGAGTTAAAAAAGTACAATAATTTAAGAAAAGGAAGTCGTTTGGGGACTAATTTGGTAAATAGTGTTGTAGCATCTGAAAGTCCATTTAGAAGAGACTCAAGCTTACTATGGCTATCCTCTGATCCATCCAATGAAAGGCGAAATGATATAAATAAGATTATTAAAAATGAAGATGGAATAGCGATGCCAGATATGTGTGATAAATACGTGTTGGTAGATACATATACAAGCATTTTAGCTTCAAATCGACAGCAGGCATGTTATATTTCACTGTTATCTCCTCTTCCACAGGATACCGTGGTTGGGATAAAATTTGGGGAGCATTTATGCCAGGGAAGAATTAATGATACAATGATTGAATATATATCTCCATCTCTTCCTGTAGGTCGCCAGTATGCAAGACTATATTTAAATAGTGTGAAGATGGGAGTAAAATTTGGGAATGGGAGTACAATGTCAGAAGCAAGAAGCTATTTACCTTTTGATGTAATAGTTCAAGAACCTAAATCACGAAGATTTAATTATAAAAAGAATAAGACTCCAATACCAGTTGGAGTTATGGGACCAGCCCCACTACCAGAAGTAGATATAGAAGATGAAGTTGAGGAGCTGTTAATAATGCATAAGCCCAGAGGAAATGCCTCTATCATTTCAAGAAGGCATGCTTTAGATAAATACTTTAAAGGTACGCATTCAAAAGTAGTGAATGCTCCAAGACGCGAAACTGGTGATTTGAATAACTTGGACCCATCATTTAAGGCTGCAATTAATCGAGATTTTTTAAGAAGACTCTCAAATATTGCTTTAGAGCCAGATTGTAGAAGAACTATTAATTTATTGAATGAATTTATATCAAAGTTAGATCCTGGTGCAACAGGTAATTTAATACCTTTTAATATTAAATTAGAGTATTGGAACAGAGTTTTATCTGATGGATGCCAAGAGATTATTGATAATTATCATAGCTATATTACACAAGAATCATCCAATGAGAAATCTGTTTATATATTTACCAGAACTTCTCCTGATGCATTTGAACCATACAACGTGTTTATGTTTTCCTGCATTATGGATGAGGAAAACAATAATTGTGTGCCATTATTACGAAGATTTTCATGTAATCCAGACAATTGTGGAGATGTAAGACTTTGGATATGTGTTGGAGATTGCTATCTTGCAAAGAATGAAGTTGCAAATAATTATCGAAAGATTGATTTGCCTTGTCCAATTCCTCCAATCATGAAGTCAAAGAAATCTGCACATATTTGGAGTAAGGCAAGAACTCAGTCTAGCCATGCCAACTCAACATATATGTCAAGGAAGCTTACTACTGGTAATTCCGGGTCAACACGAGGAGTTGGCGGAGGGTTATTAGGAGCTGCTGGTGTTGGTGCAGGTGGTATTGGAGCAGGAATTGTCGCTGATGAAGATATCAATGCTGAAAATGATAACTCGTCCGAGAAAGAAAGATGTATTCAAATTTCCAATAATGTTTTTCTATTTTTCGAAATGTGGCCTTCAAAGCTTCTTCCAAATGCCGGTAATACCACAGAATCATATTCATTCGTTTTATGCATTAAAAATCATCAATACCACTCAGTAACTGGTGTTTCAAAACCAGTACTGAACTTTATTCTTCAAAAGTGGCTCACAAAAGTCCCCATTAATGCTTGAATTAGATCTCTCTAAACTTAATATTTTAATTACTTATCCGACCCTGTTCAATGTAATACAAACTCCCTATATCTTTCGTTTAACTAACTTAGAAATACCAGTTAGACCAACTGAGAGAAAAAGAAAAAAAGAGAAAAAACAACCCCTACAAAATACCATAACTGAAATGTGAAAGAAAACTACATAGCCTCTTCATAAACAATTTATTTAAATAAACTATAACTAGTGCCTCCCCCTCTAATAACTGAATACATGCATACATTACGCAGCCAAGCCATTACTTAATAATTTCATGTGGAAATTGTGCATGTTATGCAATGCAAGCAATATCGGCATTTACATGAAAATTAATTAGAACGTTGCCGCGCAAAAAAAATATTATTGTCATGCGGATTCAAGAAAAAATTGCATGTATTTCATGGAGTATTACTTGTTTGCTTTGAATCATTTATATAAATCTTTGTGAGCTCTTAAGTAAAAGATGAAAAGCGATAGCAATTAAGAGTAAAAATGGCCATTAAAGAACCTCAACAATTTGTTTATAATGCCTTGCATCAAAATGCAACATGGATTATTTTTAAATCGTTTTATTCAACCATGAACCCGTATGTCCACAAGAGCAGAAATGACAACACGTATAATCAGCTTAAATGAGTAAATAAAAGTTGCCAATTCAACTCAAGTAAATACTAAAATCAGAAAAAGAGGAAAATGTTCTCCATATCACTATAAACTTAAATGGACAATTTTAAAAAATTTTCATTACTCTTATCGGCTATAATCTCCAACTTTATAGTCTTTAAGTCACAAAAAAAAAGTATTTAGGAACCGTCTTAAATGTATGATGCGCATAATTGTCCAGTTGGCTTTGTAGTACCCATAATGATACCAATAATGACACCATAAATAGCCAAAGCTTCTCCGAAAACCAAAATTAAAATCATACCAGTGAGAAGTCTTGGTTGCTGAGCAGCAGCTCTAACACCAGCATCACCAACAATACCAATAGCAAGACCAGCAGCCAAACTGCTGAGACCGATAACCAAACCAGCGCTCATTTGAGCATAGGCAGTGTAGGCAGAATACAAATTTGGTTCTCCCATCTGGAAGAAAATGACCAAAGAACCAATCAAGCCATAAATACCCAAAATACCGGCCATAACAGCTGGAATAATTGATCTCATAATTAAATCTGGTCTCATTACGGCCATAGATGAAATACCAACACCTGATTTAGCAATTCCATAAGCTGCTCCCAAGTTTGCAAAAATCAAACATCCTGCAATTCCCATAAATCCAAAGAACAAACTGTTTGGGTCACAAGTGATCATCTTTCCTATACCAATATTCAGCTAACTGCCTTTCAGCGATTATCGTTTAATTATATAACAAGTTCTAGTATTTACGATTCTTAAATAGAAAAAAAATTTCTATGTTTTAAACAAGCTTGCCTAATACTAGTTAGAATTTGTCTCTTGGGGGTACATTATTGGATAAATCTTACCGCCATATTGTGGCGGTAATACTTCAATTATTTTTCAAAGTTGCCCAAATTATATTTTTTGAGTAAACTAAAAATACCTCCTAGATCAATTATTAAAAAATAAACTGAAGTGATTTTTTCTAAAAAGTTAAATTTATTTTATTCAAGAAATTGACCTTTTTTCTTTTCCTTAACTTATCTAAATTCATATATTTTTTTGCACTGCACATTTTCATATATATATATATATATTTTTTTTTCTCAATTAAAAACCTACTCCCGATTATCTCCAATGTTTCAAACTAATCACATAATTTATATATCTTTTAATTCTTTGAAATATTCAAAGTATTTCAAAGGATAATTAACTTTACATGAAATTAAATCAAATTAACTTATTGGCGCCATTTTGGCGCCTGATTAATAAATTTGAAATACAAGAAACAATGCATTATGACTAAAAAAGTTAGGGTGAAATAATCAAAGATGTTTTTGAGGTTTTATAAGAACGAAAAAGGAGAAAGAGTATATACATTATCGGTAAGTTTCTGGTCTTTTTTTTCTATTATAAGTGGCTAACCATGTTGAAAAATTATAGACAGTGAATAAGGATGGAGAAATCACATTTTCAGCTCACCCAGCGAGATTTTCTCCAGATGATATCTACTCATCTCAAAGAATTGCCTGTAAAAAGAGGTTCGGACTGTTACCAACTCAACGTCAATAAAATGGAGATAATTTTTGCAAAGTGAAAGCTTGGGCTTCAACGAAGACACCACTGTGAAATTGTTAGAATTGCTTGATAAATTGCCATAACAACATTCATTAATTTAGACAGAAATAAGGACTAATTAGGAATTTTAAGTCAAAAACAGGATACTAGATAAATAAAATAAAGAATATTATTGAAAAAAAAACTAATAATAGATTGAATAATTGTCTAATATAGATAAAAGTACTTAATCTACTTATTATTATTATTATCATCAATCCATTCTGTTTGCTCTTTGTATAAATCCTTTTATATTTAAATTAGGTCACCATATAATGAATAATCTTCTTGAAAGTATATTATACCTTTGGAAAAAAAAATGATAATAATAATGTTGATATTAATAATATTAATAGTGATTATAAACACTGATAGTAGTAATAGTAAGATCAGTTATATTAACCATTACTTAATAGGTACACAAAGATTGTTTGCAGATGGACTGGAAATAAGTACCAATGAAACAATAATGCCATAAATTGCAAGAGCTTCACCAAAGATAAGTATAAGCATTGAAGCAACAAATAGCTTAGATTGTTGAGCAGTACCACGAATTCCTGCATCTCCTGCAACACCAATAGTAAAGCCACTGGCAGCACAACTGAAACCAGAAATAATTCCAGCAGCAAGATGGCAATATCCTTGATATAATGAATAGTCTGTCCTTATTTGAGAACAAATAATGACTCCTACAATTAAACCATAAACGCCCAAAATACCTGCCATAACAGCTGGAATAATTGACCTCATAACTAGATCTGGTCTCATTACACCACAGGATGCAATTGCCAATCCTGCTTTAGCTGTACCATAAGCTGCTCCCAAGTTTGATAGGGCAGTAGCCAAAGTTGAACCTAGCATTCCAAATAAAGTTGCTGTTGGTGTACAAAATGGAGGTGCCATTTTTCTCTAATCTTATTTCGAACTTTCTTTTTAGTAATGCAATAACTAATAAATATTCTCTCTTTTTTCAAGATTCCACAAACTTGAGAATTTTTCCAATAAACGTTTACCAGTCTAATATTCTCTAATTAGTCTTCCAACTGGAATCCTTTATCTAATTTATTATTTTCTCGTAGCTATTCCTCTCCCCCTTAAATAATTTTTTCCTCTTCTTTTTGGTAATGAATTCTTAATATTCGCCAGGCCTGCCCATTTTACCGCCATGAGACAATTTTCCTTCCCGCCCATTGTCTATTGCTTTACAATAGTAATTTTTGGCTGAAATATTTTCCATTATCACCCCTCTCCCCCTATTTTCCAGACAGTTAATACAATGGATTAATGCCCATACTCTTATGGTTTAATATTAACTTGATTAGTTTTTAGGAAGCTGAACAACAAAACGTAGATATTATTACTTGTTTATCCAATACTCCACTAATTTGCTCTTTTGCTATTAAGTCAAATATTCATTCCTTCTACTTGCATGACAGAATTCATTTATTTTAATGTTAATTTTGAAAACACATGCAATATATGGAATATGGGTAATTTATAACCAACAGTTGGTCAACAGAGCAATTTATTGCTACTCTTTTTAATCACTTATTTTCAATTCGCTTCACTTCTCACATTTTAAAACATTTTCTGAAAAATATTAACTTGATTCGTTGTTTTTATGCTAAGCCTCGGTTGTCAACTACAGGTTTCTTCTATTCTTACCTCCCTATTACTGTTTATTCCCTCTCCTAATTAAAAATAACATTTGATGTGAATGAATGCATGCACAAACGTCAAAGTTTACAGCAGTAATGTAATACATACAGGGAAGGAAAAAAATAAATAATTGCATGTAATTTGTATACCATTTACAATTTCCACATGCAAACTACACGTAATAAGCCAAGCGGAAATTGTAAAAAAAAATTATTAAAGAAATTAACGTTATTGTATAAATATATATATATATTTTAAAAATCTAACTAGTTATCTTGTCATTTCAGCTGCAAGCATTGAATGGTTTTCAGTCCATGCTTCTTCTGTCTGAACTTTTTTCAACCTAAAAAAATTATTAGTAAAAACATTTAAATTGATGTGATTATGACTTTTATAGTATTTAAATAAATAAATTGGGAGAAGGGAAAATAAAAGAAAGGAAGGATTTTTTCCAAATAATTATAAAATTTTCATTCATTTGTTATTTTTTTTTTTTCCTTCTTGTTCTTCTTATCCTTCTCCTTTTGTTCTTCCTATTCATATAACAACCATAATCTCATTGAATAATATAAAACTTACATTCTTTTGTGGTCCTTACTTTTATTATGAGACATTAGAGATGATGAATTAATAAAATACCTTGCACATGTAATACAATAAAATTGGCCTAAAGTTTATTTATTATATTATTCAATTTAATAAATATGTTTAATCATTTTAACATACCATGCCCTGGTAAATCCACATCCACCGGTAAATTCACACCTTTTATATAATCATTCTGAACTAGATGTCAAGAAATAATAGAAATATTTAAGAAATTAAGGAAAGAAGGAAGAATATATTATATATTTGCAATTGTTTTATTTTTTTTTTCTTTGCTTTTTTAAAAATTCTTTCCCCTTCTCACTAATAAAACTCACCAGTCTCAAAGTCTTTCGTTCTTCTTTTAGTTTTCACATGCTTTCCTACTGCTCTATTCTTTGCTTTTCCTGCTTTTCTAGATTTTCTTTGGCCAAGTCCCATTGAAATCTTGAGATAACTAAAAATTCAAAAATATATCCTTTCTAATTAAAATTTGAAAATTTTCTTCCAAAAATTACTTTATTATTATACACTTGGTGAAATTCATCAATAAAAAGAAAATAAAATCTTTATTTCATCTTTATTATAAATACCATTGTCAAGACTGACAAAAGGCGCCACATATGTGGCGCCCGTTACTTTAATTCTTTAATAAATTTGTGTGGAATAGAGAAAAATTCATTATAACTTAATTAATTTATGGAGAAAAGAATACAAAAACAATTTAACAATCATATGGAGTTGTGGTTTATATTTATGTTTGCTTTAAAAAAGTTTGATAAAAGAACTTGATTTTGAATAACTGAATATATAATAAATAATATAGTCTTTAAACAAGTAATATATAAAAGTTTGTTGAAGAAATTATTAAAAACTTTATTCAATAGTCACCAATTTGTGTCTTTAATGACCCTGAGATGTAATAGTATTAATTATAACTAAATAATTAAAGTAATATACAAATCAAATGCAATATTAGTGTAATTTATTGAATGAATACAAATTTGAAAAAGCAATCAAAAAAAAATGAGTGCTTTACAAATTATTCTTTCAATAACATTAATATTATTTTCTTTATTATATATATTTATCCGTGTTCTAAAGAAATTCCTTCAAAAAAAAGGCTTTGAAGTTTCTTTTTCTGGATTTTTTTCACTTGGGAATTTGAAAATAAAGATACTTGAAAAATGTCTTGAAAAGTATGATAATATTGGTGGATTTGAGCTTTTTATTTCAAAAATTTCAATTAGATTCCAATCTTGGAAACTTAAGTTTATTTTAAATGAAAGTAACTGTATTTGTTTTATCTTGAATGAAAATCATTACAAAAAGAAAGAACTTGGTCATAATCATCTTTCCCACTATTCTAAATTACAAAACCAGTTATTTAGAAAGACTAAGATTGATACTGGTGATAGTAGTATTGGAATTATTAGAAATTTAATGCTAATTGTCATAGTACAAATCATTTCTAGAATTATTATATTTGAACTTGAGAATATCCAATTCCAAATTTATATGGTTGATTGTAAATGTATTGGAATTTATAGAAATCTAAAAATTAATCAAGATGGAAGATGTGAGAAATGTGGTATTCAAATGAAGTATGGTATATATTCCAAACTTGATATTAATAGTTTGAGTATATTTCCAAAAGCTTATCTTGGTGGAATTATGGTGAATTTTCAAATTGAAAATCCAGTATTGTATTTAAATCCTATTGAAAATACAATTTCTGAAAAGAGATGTCATACATTTTATTTAGATTCCAATAATAAATATAATTTATCATCCAAAAATAGTTCAAATATTATGAATTATATTCTTAAACAGTTTTATACAAAATCCAATAAAACTATACCAAAGAAAAATTATCAAAATCAAACCAATTATCCCCCTTTAATTTATGTAAATAATAAATTGAATATTAAATTAAAGTTAATGCATTCTATGTCTGGGTCTGATATTAGAGTATGTATCCTCCGTAATGTAAATATTGAAATGAATCAACTTTGGATTACATTAATACCAGAAATAATTTGTGAATTGATCTATATCTTTCATACAATTAAATTCAATTATAAGAAATCGAATAAAAGTATTTATAATAAAAATAATCTCCAAGTATTAGATCCAAATATTATTAATCAATCAGATCCAATTATTAAATTATCTCCAAAATACCAATTACTGAGCAACAATATACTGCCAACTTCTCCTATTAATTTAGCACCACCTTCTTCTCCAAGTATATCATCATTGTCATATTCTAATTCATCTTCTAATTCATCCTCTTATTCTCCTTTTCCTCCTTCATTTGGTAATTTTGAAGACAAAATTTCTAGAAATAAACAAAAACTTATAATGAATGAGAATTTAGATAGACAACTACAAATTACTTTCAAAATTTCTCAACCATCTTTAATATTTTGTGATAATACTCAATCCAGCTCAGGCTTTGAAATCTTATTTCATGAATTTGAGGCACATCTTATTATCCAATATTTTCTAGAATATCTTCAAAGTAGTCTCAAACTTTATAATCAAGATTATGATTTTGATCTTTCAAACTCAGAAACATCCGAATTTAATTTAATTAGTAATGATTCCAATCATTCTGATTTAGATACAAAAGATTTTAAGAAAAAAACAAGAAGAAGTTTAAAGCTTGTTTTTGGAAGTAAGCTTATCTTTGGGAATTCTATTTTGTATTTAAACCATAAAGAAAACCATTATCTTTCAAAACAAATTATGTCAAATACTATAAGAGATGGAAACTTTACTTTCGATAGAATGTTTATAATTGAACATTATAAATCAATTATTGAGATTTCAGACAATAACTTTGTTAAACTTTACTTGAAGAATTCTATTCAAAAAATGTTTGGAATCTGGAGGGAGAATGGATTTTACCAGAATCTGACAATATTTCTTCAATTAATTAAATTTAAAAAGTATCTTTCCAAGATTAAAAACCAAATTAATATCGATAATAGTAGCAATAATAATAATCATCATCATATATTTGAAAAACCATTTATAGAAAAATCAACAGAAGAAATTCCAAAAATACCATTAAGAATTGAACTGGAAGATGATGATATTCTTAAAAGTGATTTTCTTATTAAAAATAATAAATATTTGAAGGAGATTATGACAATTAAAGACTTTGTTGTTAACTTGCTTTTTTATTTAGAAATCAAAGATATTACTATTCAAACCAATGATATTAGTTGCTTTAACCATGAACTAAACATTATCAAGAAGAATGATCAATCTAATAATCACTGTGAAGATTGTTTTGTTGAATCCTTTGGTCCAAAAGAAAGGTATGAGTGGAGAACTGACTTTGATTACGAATCTATTTCTAAATTCAATATTAATAATAAAGAAGATAGAAATAATGTAGATGATGATAATAATAATGATCGATTCTTCGTTTTGAAAATAAATAACTTGAAGATTTGTAATACATCCTTAAATAGGAGCTTTTCAATGCTTTTTACAGATGTAGACCTTTACAGTATGGATGAATTTGTTGATTTAGAAGATATATCTACCAAATATTTAAATCTTCCTTCAAATTTTAAACAGAACTGTGACATTTTAGATCTCCAGAAAACATGTATTTACCGGTATGGATGTTTTGACCAAAGAATTCAAATATTTAACTTTGAAATCTCACCAAGAATTAGAGATAAAAACCAGTTAGTCAAACTTAATGAGTCAATCATTATCTCACCTTGGGATTATAAAAAGATTTCGCTTAGATTTAAAGGTATTAATGGAAATCTTGATACTTGTTATATTCCAATATACCTTTATATTTTAGGTTGTTTCAGTATTGACTGCCTTGCTATTAAAAGGAGTAACTTGAGCAAAGTTTATTATGGAATAAATAACCAATTTGAAGAAAATTTTGACTTTTACTGTAATGAAAGATCTAATTATTTTGAAAAGTTTAAGAAAATCAAAAGTGATATTTTCAATATTATCAATGAATTCAATCCTCAAGAGTTAAAGAATAGAAACCTACAACTCTGGAGTATTCCTGATTTAATACAAAGTAAAGCTGGTTCTTTAAAGTATACCTGGTATTTTGACTTTGATGATATCTCTGTAAACTTTTTTGATGGTTTTAAGCTATTAATCAATAAATTAAGTCTTTATAGATGTAATGAATATGGAAATTATGATATTAAAATGAAGAATATTAAGATATTTGATAACTTTGGTATCAACATTTTAAGTTCAAGTACTATTAGAATGAGATCTGATATTCCATTTAAAAGTACTAAAATTAAGTCACCAATTTGTCTTAAAAAGCAGCTTAGAAGAATTTTAGATTTGTCAGTAAATGGGGATTTACTTTTGCTTTCTATTCTTGGAAATATTGAAAACTCTGAAAATAACTTGAACGATATTAATAATGGAATGATTCTTTTTGACTCTAAAAGGTTTATTCTTGAAATAGATGAGCTTGACATATTACTCTTAGTGAATTGTGAGTACAGGGAATCCATATTTAAGTACTTTTACCAGTATATATATATCACTTTTTACCAACTATTCCACCCTCCCTTAATAATCAGGACAGGAAAACTACTTTCATTTTCACGTAAACACCCAATAATATTTTCCTGTAACAATATATTTGACTTTTCAATAACCAAGATGAATCTAATATTAAGTACTTTGGCTAGCTTTATGTTTTCACAAAATTCTGAAGGATTTTCTGTTGGTTTCTCAATTCCTAAAAATAAAAATTACTCCAAGGATGACTTATGTATCCATTATAATTATAATATTGACAATCCTCCAACCCAAAGAAATAAAACTGGTCTCAATAATATTTCAAACATGCCAATTTCTGAGGTAAAATTGGACAATTTAAGGCTTTGTATCCGAACAAAACATACATCCAATTCAAAATCTGCCTGTAATGATAAAGAATGTTACAAAATTCCAAACTACCTTACTAATAGTCCCTCTTCGGAAGAAGGGTTTCTCATTAATTCAAGTTATAATCCAATCAATATTTTTGTATCTTTATTAGGAATTTCTATTAGCTTTTTTAATCAACTCAGTTTGAATGGAAGTAAAACCATAATTCAATCTAGAAAAGAAATCTTTCTTTCTAGTGAGAGTATTGCTGTTGATTTGAGAAGGAATTATTCTCATGTGGATTACAATGTTAATAATGATATTAAGATGGTGATGAATAAGGTCCCTGAGTTGAGCTCAGATGTCAAAGTTTCAATTTATTCAAAATCAAAGACTTCACTACACTTGAGTAATTTCAGTTCTTTTAAAACCATAAAATTTTTAAATCCACTTTTGGAGCTGATTAAAAACTGTAAAAACTTCAAATCCAATTTCCGAAAAAGCAATTTTGAGAGTTACTCAAAAAAATTCAAAAATACAATTATCTCAAAAAACACCCTAATTCTTTCTATCATCACCTCGGACTTGACTAGTTTGTATTTAGTTCCATACATTAACCTTCAAACTCAGAGAGAAATGAATGATAATTCTTCAGTATGCATACAATTACCAAAGATTGAATTCTGTTTAAAAAAGAATAGTCATTCTCAAGATGAAAGTCAAGAAATAGACGATTTTGTGAGTCAGATAGAATTCGTTTCTCTGCTTCTTAAAGAGGGAATCCTTGTTTGGCTAATTTCAAAAGAAATATTTGCTCCTCTGGCTAAGAGGAAAATTCAAAGTCTTTGCTCAACTTTCAATCCAAACAATCAAAAATATTCTTTAAAGAGTGCTCTAGTTTCTATTTCAAAGATCAATATAAATGTCCAAAGGAAGCCAGATAAGAATTTTTATATAAAACTGGTATTGGATGGGTTAAATAAGAAATTAATAATAGAAAGATACTTTGGAAATGACTTGAATAAAAATGACAATACTATACATATGATACCCATGACTTTAAATCTGGACTCCGAGAAACTGATTCAGTTTTCCACAATATTAGAATCCTTTTTAGATGAAAGCAATTTTGATTGTATTTCCATATATTATTGTGAGAGTTGTAATCAATTAAAGCCAAAAAAGTCAGACTATTTATTTAATTCCAAAAAAATCTTGAATTTTGAACAAAAAGGCTCATCCTATGTGAAGAATAACAGTCAAACAAAACCGAACTTTTTGCTCAATATTTCTCTGAATTATATTAATTTGAGATATGAAATCTTTAGTCTAGTAATTAACCACGTCTTGGTTGATTTGAGATATTTCAACTCGAAAATTGGAAATTTTATATTAGGAATCAAGGATGTACAATTCATTTCTGAGTACTTCCCATATAAACTCAGTCAATTATCTAAGCCATCCCAGTCTTTCAAACTTTTGCGTGGATCGAACATTCAGATATCTTCCAATTTTAGTGCAAGAACAAAAATGCTTGAAATAGCCCGAATTGGAGGTATTTTTTTTGAGATTAGCAATAATGACTCAGTTTTGCTTGTTTTAAGAGCTCCTCAATTTAGTTTAAGTACATTAACAATTGTTTACTTGGAAGTTCTAATTAAACTTATTAATATATTAAAGTCAAAATCGGAAAGAAGACCATTGAAAAACGAGAAATTTTCATCTTCATCAAAACAGAGAAATAATAAATCATCAATTCCTTTAATTCCGGGAAAAAAGCTCAATATCCAGATTAACGAAATTATGATTAATACGCATAGCCTTGGAACCTGCAGAGACCATGCGCCTCAAAGAGACGATCGTAAGTTTCCTCTTGGAACAAGTTATCCAGGATCCAAGAAGACATATAGAGTACCTGATTTAGATACTCAGAGTGATTTTCTTTTCCAAGTTATAGAACGGAATCCAATGAACAGCACTTTTACTTTGGTTGATGATTTGGAAGACTCCAATACAAATCTTAGTATTTTTCAAGGTAAAAACAACCAATATTGTCTTGAATGTAGGTACCATTTAAACAAGACATTGATATATTCTTCGAGAATTACTACAGATTATAAAGAAGATAGCCATTTTCGAGGAAATAGTAACAGTAATATTAGTGGCTGCAGTAAAAGCAACAATTGCAATAGCAATCAACTCAATGAAGTATTTATAGATTACTGCAATGACTACTTCTCGCTTCTGGATGAGCATGTAATTTCAGACAAGTACCAAAAATCAAGTTTTGAGATGATCCAAGAATACAGAAGAATTTGCTTATACACTGAAACTAACATAAGTATCCCTTTAGAATATGGCCAAATTATAGATTGCATGATTCTTGGAGAGCTTGGGCATGGAATAAAAGCTGGCCATATTTGTTTATCGAGAGGATTTAAACAAATTATATCTAGGATTCCCAGAATTGATTGTTCAATTGGTATTAACGACAAAAACAAGAAGTTCGAGTTTGTACTAAAGATATTTCCTGTTTCAGTTGATATTTTCTTCTCAAACATGTTGATGTGGGATTTGTTTGGAGATTGTATCATCAGTCAGTCGACTAAAAATCTTGAGTCTTTTGAGATAAATAAGGAAGACTCCACAATTCTTCCAGAAATTTCTAATTCTTATTGCTGTAGGTCGGAAGGATCGCTTATATGGGATGAACACAGTTGTCAAGTCTGTCCTTCTCAATGTAACCACAGTAGGCTTAATTCTGAGAATCGACGCATGGTAGAAATCAGCGAGAATTCTGTGGCGGCGACCGAAAACTTCTTTTTCTCTTCCTTCTCCTCCTCCTCCTCCTCCTCCTCCTCCTCCTCCCCCCCCTTCTTAGAGGAGATCCAGTCGGACAGAAAGAGAGGCTTCTATGAATCTAGTCAAGAGATTCTGAAGACAACTCCCATCTTTGTTAGCATCAGAATTCATACAGGAAAGCCAAGTACTCAACTAAAAATGTATTCAAAACTAATCTCAGTTTCAATTGATTCCAGTAGAGTCCAATCAATTAACGAGATCTTTTATTCATTTGATCTCGGAAGTACAAACACAAGCAAAAGCAATCAACCATATCAAGTATCCAATAACATGTCCAATCCTCCTTCTACTCTTACCAGTTCAAACAACACAACTGTAAACAATCACTCCATGAGCTTCTCCTCAGCCAATATGAACAGCATTACAGGTGGAAATCTTCCGCCTCCAATATACTATTCGCATAACTTGAATCCGACAACCGGTGTTATAAGTTCTGGAGAACAGGCTCAAAATTTGGGTTCTCAGATTTTACAACAAGGATACAGCTTTAATGCATATCCTACAGCAAAGACTCCTTCAGTATTATCCTTCTCTAATTACTTTTATGACCAAAAACAAGAAAAAGGCCAGAGGATTAACATAATGGATTCATTGAGCCTGAACAATAAAACCAAGAATATCAACCCCAAATCTAGCTCTTCAGATTTAAACTCCAAAAGAATTCTTTCCAACTGTGATCTGAGCGACAAGAATGTGATTAATATGCTCAAGTTTGAAATTGATAAGTTTTTAGCAAATAATCCACTCTTTTACACAGTTGTTGACAACATCCAGTGTCAGGCTGGAGGAGATAATAACCAGCTCAACCAGTATAAACTTCAGATAGAATGTATCGTAGATCAGCTGAACGTTGATATGTTCATTAACAACAGAAGATTCTCAAACTTCCAATCTAAAGATATTAACTTCGTTATGTTCTCAAACAACAACCCCTCAAACTCAACGATAATAGAGTTTGATACATCATTTATACACTTATCTGCAAATAACGACTTTGTACAGTCCAATGGTAGTTCAAATATCAATCCAGGTCCGAGTGGTAATAGTTGTAATGTTTCTACTGGCTATAGTAATAATACTTGTAATAGCAATCATCAAACTGGCTGTAATACTTCAAATTCCAATTTAAATCTTAACCCAAATAATATCTTTAACACAATTAAGAATGGTATTGGCAGTGGAAATGTAATTTCCAGTGGCATTGGAGGAGGAACAATTCTTAATTGCAATAGTTCAAACTTGAATGTTAGTTCGACATCTACAATTGAAAACAACCATAATGCAGCTTCCCAGGAAGAGGTTTCCATAATTCATCCAATGTATATTGATGGACATACTAATCAGGGGCACGGCCATGTTTTGTCAATTCGTATCAACATGAGACAAGTTAGGCTACTTGAAGTCTATAACATTCGAATTTTAGAAAGTGTTGTAATCAGAGTCCATCCAATTCGGGTAAACATTACTCAGTATCTTACTTCCTGCTACTATAATATATTTTTCCCACCCCCAACAACTAACCAGCCAAGCATTTTCTTGATACAAACTGGGAGCAATACCCAGAACTTGCTGCAAATCTCAAATACTGATTCCGAGGCTGCTTCATCCAAGATTCAAGAAGATAATTCTCTTTCTACTGGAAATATTCACATCATCAATAGTAATACCAATAACGATGTAATTGTACCAACAATTGAACACGAAAACTCTTCTTTGATATTAAATAGCCAACAGCCACAAAACAACCCATCAGAAGATTCGCAGAACCGTTCCCCAAAAAATATACTATACTTTAACTACCTCCGAATCTCATCAATTCTTGTTGAAGTCACTTATCGTGGGTCAGTATCGTTAAACAACGTACTTTTGGAACTTGGTTCATTCACTCAAAGAAGGAAACACAGAACCGTCAAGGAAATGGTTGACAAATACATCTCTTTTCTTAGACGCCAAGCTGCTAGGCCAGTCATTTCCTATACATTCAAGCAGCTCAGACATTCTTTACTTCCTAAACACTTCAAATCTCACAAACGCAGCAATAACTATAATTCCCACTATAATGATATTATCCAGACTAATCTCCAAAATAATCGTCAAATTAATGATCACGAACGTTCTTCAAAACTTAACTCTTCTTATCAAGACCTTCTTTATGACACTGCAAACAACGGAAACCTTTGTAATTTCAACAACATCAATTCCGTTCTTTCCAAGCATGACGAAGACCTTCCACACACTTCACGCAAGATTCAAAATACAAACTGCTCCAGAAATGATTCTGAATACAACAAATTCAAACTTATCTTTGGTAATCAGCTTTTAATTTAATTGCTTTAACTGACTGCTTTGTAACTGCCGCCCAATCTTCTTTTATTAACTGTCTGCATGTGAATGGGCACATGCAGAAAACACTTGCAATATACCGGCAACATTCGGCGCCATACGTGGGAATTTTTTCTTATTAAATAATTTGATTAATCTCTTGAATTATTTATTTTTCGTTTTCTCTTACTCCTTAGCTTGTTTTTTTTAACTTAAAGTAATAAAAGTAGGAGCTTTAGGGTTTAAGATTGTGATTATTTCTTCCTTTTTCATGGACATTAGAGAAAGAGTTTTTTTTGCTTACGACTCAGATTTTAAGTTATCCACATGAAAATAATAATTTTATGGGTTTCAGAAAGGCCAAAAAATCGAATAAATTAAAGGAGAATGAAAGATACGCATTTTGAAGTCAAATCAATCGATTGTATAGCATTCTGTGAACTTAGTGTAAGTTTAATGTGATGATTCTAAATGCGTGGTTTTTTCCTCTATTAGAAAAACAGGGAAATCCTTGTTAATAACTGTTAAAAAGTATTCAAGTTAGTATTGCATTGAACTAAACTAAAACGCCTTTCATTTTTACTATTTTCACTAATAACCATAATTTCAGAATAATAATACTCCTGTTGGGCTAATATTAAATGAGACTGAAAATAAAGTCTTAATAGCATGTAATGACAAGCTTTACTACTTTGATTTGAGTGATATTATTCATTTATACACCTCGTTTTCTGGAGAACGGACTCATGTGATTCCATACTATAAGTATATTCATCTAGGGTAAGATTTATAAAATTCATTATTAAGAAATGATTTTTCAAATTTTTCAAAAATCTAATGATTTCAGAGGAAATGTGAGAAGTATTTGTAGAAACAAACAAATAAGAGATCAGATAAAATCTGAAAATACGCTTCTATTTGCTTTGAATTGTAGAAACTATCCAGTAAAAGTGTATAACTTTGATGGAGAACTAATAACAACTGTATATATGAAGAACCAATATGAAGAAATTGATGAAATTTACTCATTGGAATTCATCTATTCAAAAGATTCGTCCATTATATTAGGAGGAGGAAAGAATTGTATACATGTATATGACTATTATTCCGGTGAAACCCTAAAATATATTGTAAGTTTAATCTACCATCACCACTACTCTTTTTTAAAAAAATCAAACTTAATATTCTTAGAATCTAAATTCCAGAGAATGTAAAGTAGAAAATCAAAAATCCCAGAAAGGCATTATATCCTGTTTATCACTAAAAACAAGTGGAATAGGATCTTTCTCTGTATTTGCTTCGGGCTCTTTTTCAAACACAATCTTTCTACATGACTTAAATGACCTCCATAGTCAGATTCAACTGAATGATAGCTATTTAAATCTTAATCCAGTAACTGAACTCTATTGGTTGGATGGTTTCTGTAATTCTAAGTTTATGGATTATCACTTAATCTCTGGTCATAGAAATAGTGACTACTTGTATATATGGGACGTGAGAAAGCCTAACAATGTACTTTTTAAATTAGACAGAGAAAATTTTGGCTCAAATCAAAGATTTAACATTAAATTTCAATATTACGAAGATGAGCTAATATTAACTTATGGAGATTTAAAAGGAAACCTTAATATACAAAAGCTAAAATTTAATTATGAAGATAATCAATTTCTTCAGGATAAAAGGCAAAGTCAAAAAATCAAATTAAAAAGCCAATCAATTCCTTATGTTGAGAGTTTTTGTAACAAAAAGCTATTACTCACATTGTCTGGCGAAAGATTTGCAAGCTGTGAAAAAGACCAAGGATGCACTTTCAAAGTTTGGAAGATCACCACAAATATGGATGTGTAATTTTTTTAGAGTCCAAATCTTACTTACAGCTTCAAACCCAAATTTAATCATCTACCCAATTAGGTTTTTCATTTTCACTCTATTTGGAGTATCTTTAATATAAACTATTAATTTTTTTTTTCTTGAAATTTATACCAGAAAACAATAATAAAGTCATTTCCTTCTTTTAATACCAGAATTGTTCTTGTTCTCGTTATTAGCTAAACTCTTCTCTTGATCTAGCAACTCCTGAGCAATCTTGTTAGCAAGATTACTTTCAATTATCTCTTTCTCCTTAGCTTTCTTCTCCTCTAACTCCTTCTCCTTAGCAAGTCTTTCCTTTTGTAAACGCATTTCTTCTTGTTGTTTTCTAATAGCATTAAGCTTCCTGGCATCCAAAAATATATAATCACCCCAGGAATCCTGAATTAAGTTTGCTTCACCTCTTATATATTCTACAGTGTCTTTAAGCTCCTCCATAGAATTCTCAACGTATAACCACTGTTTTTCTGAAAGAAGTAATTTCTTATACAATTGCATATTTCCCACGTATTCTGATGAAATTCTGGAATAATTATCCTGAACTGCCATTGCTGCTCTTAATAGAGACTTCTTCATCTCAGATACTAGCTCCGGAGTTGATGCTCTAAGTCTTAGACGGAACTCTTCAACACCTACATTTTGCGGAGCGACCTCATCTCTTAATTGGAAATAACGTTTCAAATCCTTTTTGGGAAACGTTAGTCTGCCAGATGAAACGAATGCATCGCAAAGAATTTCATCTTGGGAATTCACAATCTCAACGTCTTTGAATGAATAATAGACTATTATTCCAAGGAGGAAACATGAAACCAAGAAAAATAAGATTTGTAGCCACATATATGTACATATAATAAATATATTATAAACTTTTGTTTCTGTTATTTTCTTTTTTCTTTTAAGTCATAAATTGATCACAGTTTCACGTGAGATTTACTCAGTAACTTGTGTTATTTCTCTATATTAGTCCCACTTTATACTTAAACCCAAGAAAACCTAAGCTTTTAATGCTATTAATAATTTGAAGAAAGCTATTGTTTACTATTAGATTCCCAGTAGATTTAATACTTTAATTAGCAAAAAACCCACTCTCTCCAATAATGAATTATAATTTTTACTTATTTTTTCGCATTTAAATTAATATCAACTTTTCGCACTTTAGCCCCCAAACCGCCTTTTAATCGCTTTGCCTCTATTTCTAAATCAAATAAATAGTTAGATCCAAGCTTACCCTCAGCTTGAAAATTATAGTTTGGTTTAGCTTTTATATTTGCTAAATTGAAAGTGAAAAACACCCTCAAATAAACTCTTTGCTCAATCTAGACGCCTAATTCATCTTTAATTTCCCACTTTCTCGTTAAATATTCAATACTCATTCTGGAATTTTGCTCAGTTACACCAAAGTTATTTTCAAACTATTAAGTTAATACTTTACTGCAAATTAACTCCTTGTTATTTCTTCAATATTAATTCAAATGAGTCGAAACTACGAGCAAATGAAAATACAAAATTCACTGATTTATTCCACTTGTTATAGAAAAGCATTACCAATTAATAACTTGTAAGTTCAATCATTGACTCTTCATACCTTCTTTTCTGGGAAATTTGTTCTCGAACGAAATTTAACTTGAAATTTTGTTCCCTTATTTTTCATATTTAATATTAAAACTCTTTTTTATTCTTTAAATTAACTTCCCAAAACTGCTTACATGCATTTTCCCCAATTTCAAGATTTTGTAGTAATGCGCATTCTCATATACCGGTTTCGCAGTTTTTTTCATGTGTACAACCGTGTGGCACAACTGCAATGCATGCAATGCCCGGAAACCAAATATTAACAGGAGAGAAAGTTAATAAATTCAGAATAAAATGTAACAGAGCGTTAACTATATCATCTACTTTAATATTACAGGTGGTAATATCATGTTAACTTAATCAAAGTTTAACAAGAAAGTGAAGTGTATTTCTTTGTGTGTTGAATAAATACTAATTTATGTTTTCACTTTAATAAAGGTAATTTCAGTCCATTCATCTTACTTCTAACTTCCTTCCTTTTGTATTATCTTGGAGTGTTACGTCATTTCCCCTCCATTCCCCCTCAATATCAAGATATCACAACATTCATTTTTTCCAAGACTAAAGAATTACTATAATTTGGGAGGTAGAGCCACTGATGGAGGGATGGTTTGTATGGTCAAAAGAGATACATTAAGGAAAAAAATTACTTAGAAATTAGCGAAAAGAGGATCCCTTTGAGTTTGTTTTTGCCCAGGAACTGAGGAGAATAAAGCAGCCTTTGCTGAACTGGAATTATTTATATTTGGATTCTGTATTTGAGAAGATCCTCCTCCAGAATTCCCACCTATCCCACTACCACCAGAAGATAGTAGTTGGTTTGGTGCAGATTGCTGATTATTTCTGAAATTGTTCTGAGATTGAGAATGCTGTATTTGTTGCTGCCTCATATTTCCTGTTCCATGTTGAACTCCTCCTCCAGAGAATTGCATCTTTTGATTAAAGTTATTTTGCATCTGCTGCAAATCACTGTCATATTGCTCATCAAAGTCATTGTTAGTTAAAGCCGCAATATTGGGATCCCTTTGAAGTATTGTGGAAGCTTTCTTTAAAGTATTCAACTGATTCATCAAAGCCTTACGCTCCTCAACAATGTGATTTGGCTCATTCAATAAATCAGAAAGTCTCTCAGCCTTGTTAAATTCATTATACAATTGGAATTGCAACTTATCCATGATCTGTCTAACTAAAAAGTGGCCAATAATCTTTGGGACAGAATCACGAATATTCCTCACAACTATTGAAAAGTAAGAATCCAGTCTTTTTCTTATCTCCTTCAAGAATAGTTGGGAATATCTGGTTTTCCGTTTATTCCCATCTTTATTTTGGGAAAAAGGATCTTGGGACCACAAATTAGCAGACAAAGAGTTTGTTACACTCCCCACAGTCTGCTGAACCTGACTGAATATTTGTGCAGTTTTTGTTTGCTCCCTTGGTATTGGCTGCCCATCTGGCCCCACCTGAATCATACCAGAGTCCTGCATTCCATTGGCGCCCATCTGGCCAGACCTGGCGCCGGTACCACTTGGGTCGCTCGGATTACCCTGTGAGTTATTATTGATCACACTTCCATGTTCAGTCAAGTACTTTGAGTCATTTGTGAATAGATAGCCAGTTTCAGCTTCCACCAACTGTTCAAGGATAGTCTTAGTATTCTCCTTCTCTTGAAGCAGGATCTCTTGACTTCTATCTAGTATTTGATCCGAAAGCTTGGGAAACCTGCTAAAAACTTTATGTGCAACCCTCTGACTAACGTTCTCTAGAGCTGAGGTGACCTTGTCTAAACATTCCATAACAGGAGCTTGGATCTTTCTTAAGTGGGGCAAAATCAAATACTCAAACATATCAGGAGAAGGAAAGCCAGGCATAGAATCCCCCTCATGCATTCTTATTGCAGCATCAATATCATAATCTGTGAGTTCTGAAGTTACATCATTCTCAGTATACTCATCTAAAAGCTCATTAAAAATTACTCTGATTTGGGCCCCGCTTGACATTCCTCCATCACCTCCATGGTCAAAATAAGTTTGTAGTCTCTTATCGTACTTGCCTCGGATGGTATTTTTAATCATCTCACAATAATCTGTTATCATTGCCCACATTAGCTGAGTTCTGTCACTACTTTCCAAAGGCACTGACTGTCCAAACTCATCCAATCTTGATGTTAAAGTTCTGATCCTTGCATTAATCTCTCTTCTAATATCCGGCAAGAAAGTTCTAATATGTTTGAATAAAACTTTCGTTAATTTAGAAACTAGGTTCTTGGTACCAACCAATTCTGGTGAAAGATTTCTATAAACTGGATGTGTTGAAAAGAATGTTGCTTCATCCTCTAATGCATCTTTAATCGACTTTCCCGCCTTTAAATCCGCTGAACTTCTGTTCTTTACGCCTGTATAACCCAATCTTAACGGAACCTCATCACCATGAAGCATTTTCGAAGCATCTGTTCCTCTATCCATTAAGTCTATCTTAGTCACAACACCAATAGTTCTCAAACCTTTAGGATCCACTCTTCTAGAAAGTTGAAGAGCATCAGAAGTTGACATATCAGCATTAGCTGGGATTACTGCTAGAATAATTGTTCTTGGATCTCTTGCATATCTTATTGCCATATCTCTAGTCAATTGCTCAATATTATCGCATTGATCACTACCTTTTAATGGCACCCTTGTAATACCTGGCAAATCTATTAAAGTTAAATCAGGGCATTGGGTACCATATATTGTTAATATTATTGGATCATCTACAATACCTTTATTCTTCCCTGCCACTTCATCTGTAAGACGATCAATTTCTTCTCTAACTTTCTCAAAATCCGTGAATTTCTTGTTTTTATCCTTTTCAAATACTACATAAGCTTCATCCACTCCATTCTTGCTTGGAATATGTACTAGACGCATTTCAACAGGACGCCTAGTTACTATTCCTTCTCCTCTAGGTAGAAAATCGAATCCAACTACAGATTCTAATACACTTGATTTTCCTGAGCTTTGTGTACCAACGACACAAATCCTAGGGAGATTAATGTACTGTTGTAGTCCCACATCTCTGAGTTCATCCTAGAATTTAAGTTGAATAATTAGTCATCATAATCATAATTTGAATGTTTAATGGCAAATATTTGAACACATGCATGCGATTTCGTATGTGGGGTTTGAAATTCAATTCGGATTCACCTAAATTTCATTTTTCAAAGAAAATTACTAATCCAAACTTACCACCAAGCTAATAAGTTTTCTCAAGTTTTGATACATTTCCAAATTAATTGAACATCAATTTGTTTAATTTCTTTATTTATCAACTTCCAGAATTTATGCCTATATAACTTATACTAACTTAAATCCTATTTCTACTAATTTCTCATTAATTGTCAAATAATGCTTTTTCCAGCTTAATTAATTTCAGAGATTCTTCAACTTTGTATTTATTTATTTACCAATATAATAAATATAAATATATATTAATATTTATAGCTAATTTTATTTATTATTAAAGACAAATACTTAGGCACAGTATACGTATTCTCCCTCATATTTATTATCAGCATAATGCAATATAAAAACATTTCTTCAAAAATTCTCAAGTTTCTGAAAGAATTTGGAATAACGTTGTTTCTTTCTCCTTAATTAAAATGGAATCATTTTTTTTGGTGAACTAAGTATCAATTCCAACTATTTTTTTTCTTTCCCCTATTGAAAAATTGGATTTTTTGCTTATTACACACTTCTCCACCCCTTCTCTCTATTAATCTTTAACCTTAATATTTCAATAATTGCAAGCTTTGAAAGAAAAATCATTTGAAATGATTGAGATATATAAATAAATGGATATATTTCAGTCATCTCCTACTTTTCCATCATATTCTATTGCTTTTCTTTTTCTAGAATTATTCATTATAGAATTATTACATGCAATGGCGGTACATTCCATCCACAATGGTTCCCGCACATTGGCGGGAATTTCCTGTATAATGACAAAAAATGCATGCATTCAAATTGGAGGGAAGAAAAATTGTTGAAAGAGAAAAGATGTAAGAAAAGAAAATAGAAATATGAAATAAGTTTAAAAACTTGAAGTAACTATTTTGTGATTTCGCTTTAAGATATATTTAATTCTTATATTAAAAAAATTCTTTGAATAAGAATTAATGATTTATATTAATAGATTTCTGAATATAAATATATATATATATATATATATATAAGAAATAAGTATTTTCAGCCGCTTATTCGTAATCAGACTCTACAGCTTCTTTATTAATATCATCTATTTGTTTTTTTATACCTTGATCCATTACTTTATCTTCTCTAGTTTTGCTTGACCTCTGGCCAAAATCGCGCTGCAAAAACTCATCTCCGCTCTCATCCAACTGTTCTCCATCAGTAGTTATGTCAACGTCATTAAGAGGCTGTTGAATCAAATCTTGATTTACCGAAGTATCTGTCTGTCCTGGAGCTGCGGGAATTACCGGATCTGTTGGAGTTATTGGAACTGTTGGAGTTACTGGAACTGTTGGAATTACCGAAACTGTTGGAGTTATTGGAACTGTTGAAGTTATTGGAACTGTTGGAGTTACTGGAACTGTTGGAGTTATTGGAACTGTTGGAGTTGTCGACAGTGGTTTTGAAATTATTGAACCTGCTAGTGAAAGCGTCGGAGTTGGTGGAGTTCCTGAAGCCGGTGGAGACGCTGGAGTTAGAGTTCCTAGGCCTGCTGACGAAATTTTTGAAGTTCCTGTAGGTCCCCCCGGCATTACTGCAGCTTTTTGCTCTGCTAGTAAAACCTGTTGTGAACCAGATGCTGCAGCTGCTACTGAACGACGCGATTCTTTTTCTCCTTTAGCAGCTTCCTCGTGTTCCTTATTTAAATCAACACTGCTTGCATCAGTTAAAATTCCTCTAATATCATCTCCTTCTCCGCCAAGCTCAGCCAATAATTCGTCTTCAAGGCCTCCAGGGGTTTCTCCTGGACCTATCGGACTTCCTGGGAGTGGTGGAAGTGTTGGAGTTCCTATAAATGATGAAACTGGAGTGCCTAAAACTGTCGTAACTGTAGGAGTTCTTTTAGTTGACACAGGTGTCAGAGTTGATGGAGTTCCTGGGACTGGTAAAGGTGCCGAAACCGGAATACCTGGAGTTGGTGGAGTTCCTGGGACTGGTGAAGGTGCCGAAACTGGAATACCTGGAGTTGGTGGAGTTCCTGGGACTGGTGAAGGTGCCGAAACCGGAATACCTGGAGTTGGTGGAGTTCCTGGGACTGGTAAAGGTGCCGAAACTGGAATACCTGGAGTTGGTGGAGTTCCTGGGACTGGTGAAGGTGCCGAAACTGGAATACCTGGAGTTGGTGGAGTTCCTGGGACTGGTGAAGGTGCCGAAACCGGAAT